>NC_048595.1:25808709-26049298 GCF_003668045.3 Cricetulus griseus | reverse complement strand
CTCTGCACGTCATTGCTGTGCACTTGTCCATAAAGCACACCCAGAGCCGTAAAGCATAGCACCACCAGCTAACTTCTGATTGGTTCCTTGCCACGAAGCAGGCATCTGACATCCTAGTGACAAAGGCAAGGTCAGGCAAGCCTGCGTTAGACTGTTATGGCTGCCGAAATGGGGAGCTGGTCCCTTCATCTGTAATTCAAGTTCCAGGGGATCCGACACCCTCACATAGACATACATGCAGGCAAAACACCAATGCACATAAAATAAATAAATAAATAAATAAATAAATCATTAAAAAACAAAAACTGTGGCACAACACATGCCTTTAATCCCTGCACTTGGGAGGCATAGGCAGGATCTCTGAGTGGTCTACAAAGTGAGTTCCAGAGAAGCCAGGGCTGTTACACAGAAAAACCCTGTTTGAAAAAAGCAAGCAAACAAACAAACATAAAACACCTGTATTTACCGAGAAATTCTGTAGGCAAGAATGGTGATACACTCCTATAATCTTGTTCTGGTGGAAGGTCCACCCCAGCCCCTGACATCCATACATCCACAGAGACCAGAATGTTCTGGTGGAAAACCCCCTCCCCCATCTCTTTCTCCAAAACCTGTAGCATCTTAGAAAGCCCACCAAATAATCACCTCTCCTGTAGAGATGATCAAGACCACTCCCTCAGGGTATTTAAACTGTCCCCCCTCCCCATGCCAGAAAACAGACATATGGTTTTTTGGTCTCTCTTCTCCATCTCCTCTCTAGGGGACAGGAAAATCATTTGGGAACATTTTAACCATTAAACCAGGGCTTTTTCTAATTTGGTTTAATTTGGTCTGATCTGAATTGCTTAGTTGGTGGAGAGGCTTATCAGGGTACAGAAAAATTTCAAATCTCAGTCCTTGGAAGATGAGGCAGGAGGGTTAAAGTTTCAAGGCCAGAATTGACTGCACAAGCTAGCTGGTCTATGTGAGCCCCTGTTTCAAAAGAAAAGTAAATAATCTCTTTCTTAGTGTTTATCATTCACATAGGATTATATTCAGTTTCCAGCTAGTTTTTATGTCAACTTCACACAAACTAGTGTCATCTAAGAGGAGGGAACTTCAGTTGAGAAAATCCCTCCATAAGGTTGAGTTATAGGGAAGCCTTTAGGGACACTGCCACCTGTGGGCTGGTGGTCCTGGCTTCTATAAGAAAGCAGACTGGACTAGCCCTAAGGAGCAAGCACTCCTCCACAGCATCGGCGTCAGACTCTGCCTCCAGATTCCTGCCTGCTTTTGATGATCAACTGTTATATGGAAGTGTGAGTGGCATAAATCCTTTCCTCCCCAAGTAGCTTCTGGCCAGTGTTTCATCACAACAGTAGAAACCCTAACTAAGACACCCAGTTCAAGCCTCTGAGTAACACAGAGTAATCTGTGCAAGAGAAAAAACAAAAACTAAAAACATTACTTTCTGACTTTCCGAGTCCAGCTGTAGCGAACATGGACACTATACGGCCTCCTTGTTCCTTGAAGCTCCCCCAGAGCAGAAGAATTAAAGCCAGTGACCCATTTCCTCTGCTCCTATACCTCATAGGCATCAGGGTTCATTCTGTCAAATCGACTCCCTAGCCAAATCAACCAAACCGTTGGCCTAGTGCATATATGCAGAAGGTAGTCAACAGCAAAGGGCACTAGAACAAAGATTAGCATAGTGCTCCCTTAATAAAGGAGTCTCAGAAAGAGATTTACATAAAGTTAATTAAGCTTGAGTTCCAGAAGCTCCTCATTTGCAAGTGCCCTTGGGAGAGGTGGGAGCTTCTGAGCTGTGGTCTGCTAGCGATTAGAGAAGGAAGGGATTTCAGATAAAAAAGCATTTGGGAGCTGCAGGCCGTAGCCTAGTTACTGCTCAGCCTGCTGCCTTTGCTCAGTGAATTTTTCTTACGAGGATGAAGTGGAGGAACAAAAGGAGGAGGAGCAACATTGTTTTTTGTTTGTTTGTTTTTCTTTTGAGATAGGGTTTCTCTGTGTAGCTTTAGAGCCTAAACTGGCACTCACTCTGGAGACCAGTCTGGCCCGGAACTCACAAGGAGATCCGCCTGCCTCTGCCTCCCAGGTGCTGGGTATGTCTTTTAAAAATAAAGTGAAAATAAAAATCGAATCAAACAAATAAGGAAAGCTAGAGAGATGGCTCAGCAGCAGCAGTTAAGGGTGCTTGCCACCCTACAAGACAACGTGAGTTCACTTCTTGGAACCCACTGGTGGAAAGAGATAATCAACAGTGGAAAGTTGTACCTGTTCTTCTCCACATGTCTTGAATAACATTAGCACTTGGGAGGCTAAAATGTGAGGACTGACTCAAGTTCAATGCCAGCCTGGGCTTTATAGTGAGCTTCTGGGCTATCCTGGCCTTCAGAATGAGGCTTTGTCTTAATACATATATTTTATTATGATCATAATTTAGGGGTTTGTTGTTGTTTGCTCGTGAAGGGCCTCCAAACTACCTTTTATCCCTTCCCAGCAAGGTCAAGAGGTCGAGCCCTGGTGTGGCCTTCTGTAACAGAGAAGAAATGATTCTTTGGTTTCCATTCTTGACCACCATTCTTGGCAAGCACACTCCAGACCTATAACAAGATAGACAAATAGAAGTGATGATTTCTTAGAGTTTCAGATAATTGTAGTTTTCTCTTTGGGGACACTGTGTGTGAGTGATCAAACATTCAAGTAACTCTTCAAAACTAATTTCTCTTCTCAACCCCATACAGGGTCTCGTGTAGTCTGGGCTATCTCAAATTCAGTAACAGTCCAGAATGACCCAGAGCTACTGATCCTCTTAGCTCTTCCTCTGAAGTAATATAGGATTACAAACATGTGCTATGGAATAATTCTTCTGTACACTGTGAAGATATGTTGCCCTCATTTTTTCTTTTTTTTTTCTTCACAAATTTTATTTAAATTGGAAACAATTTTATACATTTTATTTAAATAGAAATGATTTTATACATTTCATTTAAATTGGAAACGATCTAATTTCCTTCTCCCTCCCATCAAACTGTCAAGTCATTTGGGGCAGGGCCTAGGCCCTCCTGCTATGGCAGCTCTTGTAACAGTTTGTGCAACAGCCCACATCTACTCTGAAAAGGCCACACCTCCTAGTAGTGCCTCTCTAATGACCAAACAGTTAAATATGAGCCAATGGAGGCCATCCCTGATCAAACCACCACACAGACATACCAGAAAGTCTCAATTTAACACCAAAGAAGACAGCCGTATATCTTTGTACATGGACTGCTCTAAATTCTGTGGGAACTCCTTTGACCATAAGATCAGGTTGGTGCAGCTGGGGCAGAATTACATACAGCTGGCAGGGAGGCACAGGCTAGAGTAGCTGAAGTCTCAGGTTCGAAGTCAAGTTAGATGATCCTACTCATCCCATGGTTCTAGGAGGCTCTTAGACTTAGAGGAAGGCATCCTAGGATACACATAGGAAGTCTAGTTCAATCAATAGTAAGTTCTTAATAAGGGAGATTCATAATCTGTGAGGTTAAGATATTTTTTATTAGATAAATGCCAGCCAGGGGCTGGAGAGATGGCTCAGAGGTTAAGAGCACTGACTGTTCTTCCAGAGGTCCTGAGTTCAATTCCCAGCAACCACATGGTGGCTCACAACCCTCCGTTATGAGATCTGGTGCCCTCTTCTGGTGTGCAGATATACATGGAAGCAGAATGTTGTATACATAATAAATAAATAAAATCTTAAAAAATAAAATAAATAAATAAATAATAAAAATAAAAAAATAAATGCAAACCAGAGCATGCCAGGGGCAGCAAGGCAGGGAGGCCAGACAGAAGGGCCTCCCATGTGCCTTGCAGCCCCTTAAAACCCTATCTCCTGTCACCCTGACCTCACCTTACCACACCCTGACAGGCGTGGTCAGGCACACCTGTAGCCAGCTTCTAGCAGGCTTGGCTTACACTGTCCCCTACAAGTTCTAAAAGGATGTATCCCAGCCTGTGGGAGTAGGAAGTAGCAGGATAGCCATGAATTCTAGATCGTCTTTGCTGTACATAGTATCAGGCCAACTGGACTATATAGGAAGATCCAGTCTCAAAAATAAATAAATAAATAAACAAAAACAAAACCCAAAACATGTCAACTATGAGTTGTTCTTCTTCCCAGCTTCTTTAACGGGAAGTACTAAAGGCGTTTTCGAGAACTCAAGATGGGCTAGAGCCAGTATATGGTAGAGTCCTGGCAACAACCAAAATGGACCATCTATGGCCCTCAGAGAGATACTTAGAATCCTTTAGGTACAGGCAGAGTTAGAATGAGGGTATCACTTTGTTGGCTTCAGGCAGGATGCTGGTAGGGCCTTCTGGGTGTGTATTCTCCTTACTCTGGGATGGACTATGTTGCCCTCATTGTTAATAAAAAGCTGATTGGAGCCGGATGTTCGTGGCGCACGCCTTTAATCCCAGCACTAGGGAGGCAGTGGCAGGCGGATCTCTGTGAGTTCAAGGCCAGCCTGGTCTCCAGAGAGAGTGTGAGTGCCAGGATAGGCTCCAAGGCTACACAGAGACCCTGTCTCCAAATATTAAAAAAAAAAAAAAAGCTGATTGGTCCATAGCTAGGAAGGATTTGGGGGGCAGAAAGAATGGTGGGAAGAAGAGGAAGAGCCAGGGAGTCAGGAGAGTATCCAGCCAGACTAGGAAGAAGCAACATGGGAAGTTCACAGATGAGGTAAATGAGCTTGGGGAAGCACATAGATAAATAACAATGGGTTAATTTAAGTTATAAGAGCTAGCTGAAAACAAGTCAAAGCTATTGCCCAAGCATTTATAATTAACAGTAAGTCTCTGTATGGTTATTTGGAACTGTCTGGAGGGACAGAAAAATCTGCCTATAGACTTAAGACACCATACTGGCTTATGAGGTCCTGGGGCTCAAATTCAGGGCCTCATGCATGTTAGGCAAGCACTCTACCAACTTACCTGTATCCCTTGTCCAAAGCTAATTCCTTTTTGACCTTGACCACTGCCTTCAAATCTTCCTCCTAGAAGTCTTTGCCATTCCTTGAGGTATATTTCAAAAAACAATGTGCTTGCTTTCCCATGCCTGGTACATTTGACAACCTGCAATAAACAATTGTTAAATTAATAAGTTAGAAGAATGAACTTTAGGGTTTCCAGCCTCTGACAAGACTGCTAACAAATTATAAAAATTACTAATATATATACATATATATATTGGTTACATATATATATATGTGGGGAAAAAGATGACAGCTTTTCTTTGCTGTGTATTCACTAAACCAGTGAATTACCAACTTGGCATACTTGTAGTCATATTGAAAATGCAGATTTATGGACTGTGTACCCAGATGGGGAGAAATTCTGATGTCCACACTTCAATTTTAATTTTCCTAGTGCTAGGGATGAAATCTAGAGCTTTTTTCATTCTAGGACAGCACTCTGTCACTGAGTTACATCGCTAGCACCATGGAGGCCACATTTTTTTAAGGTTCTTAGCAATTTTGACTGTAGGCTGCTTTTTTAGAATTACTACAGATGGGAATGAATTTAGCTAATTTTAGCTTAAGACTGAAGCAAGGTAAAAAGACATAGAAGAGTACTGGAGAGTTGGCTCAGCAGTTAAGAGCACTGTCCACTCTTCCAGAGGATCTGGTTCAATTCCCAGCATGCACATGGTGGCTCATAACCCTCTGTAATTCTAGTTCTAGGGGATCCAACACCCATTTCTTGTCTCCCTGGACACCAGGCAAGCATGGGATGCATAGACATGCAGGCAGGCAAAAGACCTTTATATATATAAATAAATTATTCTATTTTAAAAAAAGAATTATTATTGGAGTCAGGGTCTCTTCTCTCTACATAGCCCTAGCTGGCCTGGAACTCACTAAGTAGACCAAACTGGCCTCAAACTCACAGAGAATATTAAAATAAGGGCCTAAAGAGATAGCTCATCAGTTGAGTATTTACTTCTCTGCAGAGAACCCAGGCTTGGTTCTCAGCACCCATATGGAGGCTCACAACTGCCATAATTTCAGTTCCGGAGTATCTGGTGCCCTCTTCTGGCTTTTGTGGGCACCAGGTACACATGTGGTACACATATATACACGCAGGCAAATCACTCAATACACATTAAAAAATAAAGACAACAGCTGGGAGTTGGTGGCACAGGCCTTTAATCCCAGCACTTGGGAGGCAGAAGCAGGTGGATCTCTGTAAGTTCAAGGCCAGTGTGGTCTACAGAGTGAGTTCCATGACAACTAGAGGCACACAGAGAAACCCTGTCTCAAAAAAACAAAAACAAGCCTCAAAAAAACACAAACAAAGATAAATAAAATCTTAAAAAAAAAACTTTAAAAACAAAATCAGAAAAGGATTCCAATGGAGTCTGGGAGGCATGGTGGCTCATTATAATCCTAAGACTCAGGAGACTGAGAGAAAAGTATTGTCATAAGTTTGATGCCACCCTAGCCTATGCAGTGAGTCCCAGTGGTTAAGAGCAGTCATTGCTCTCCCAGTACTCACAAGGTGGCTCACAACCACCCATTAACTTCAGTTCCACAAGTTCCAACACTGTCTTCTAATTTCCTTGGCCCCCAGGCACACCTGGTGCATATATAAAAGTGTAAGCAAATATTCACACACATTAAATAAATCTAAATATACATAATTTAAATGAGAGGGGCTGTAGCTGTAACTCAGTTGAATGAAAAAAAGCAAAAAAGGACATGACTGCTCCTTGGTATGGTGGAGGAGAAAGTTTATTGTAGATAAAAGTCTGAGCATAGCCAGAGGCAGGGACATCTGGAAGAGTCTAGAGTGGACATGACCGACTGAGCTGGGCCATGTGTGGAGATGAGAGAGTAGAGAGCCAGACCAAGAAGTCAAGAGGGTAAAGTATAGTCAAAAACAGCAGGTAACCAAAATGGCTGGATTATATTAGGTAGGGAGGCTGAAGGAAGGACAGTCCAGCCACTGGGCTGGAGTACTTTAGGGTAGTGGGCAGGGTAGGCCAGCCAGGAGGACCCTGTAAAGAAAGGAAAGCCTAGAGGGATGGAGAGTGTGGCTGGCAACCAGCAACTGCTTTGATATGCTAACAACACCTCAGGGAGCCTTTTGTCCTGGATTTGAGACCTAACATCAGCAGGACAGAATTTACCTAGCTCTAGTGAAGGCCTGTATTCAAAACTAAGTCATGTCAAAACAGGTTTGTTTCTATTCATAAGACATCTTTGTTGCTTGTTTTTTTTGTTTGTTTGTTTTATTAAGAAACAGGGTATAGGCAAATTCTTTGAGAGGAGGGGAAACAGCCCAAAGGAATTTACTTTTTTTTTTTTTTAATTTATTTGTATTGGTGTTTTGCCTGCATGTAAGTCTGAGTGAGGGTGGCAGATCTTGGAGTTACAGACAGCTTGTGGGTGGTGGAATTGAACCTGAGTCCTCTGGAAGAGAAGTAAGTGCTCTTAACCGCTGAGTCATCTCTCCAGCTCTAGTGGTTTGAATGAAAACGGACCCCCCCCAAAAGGAATTTTCTTGTGGAATTGGGTAAGGCACTCCCCGCAAAGATTGGAAGTAGTAATGTTTTAGACTTAGGGGTTTTCGAGCTTCTCTGAGATCAAAGATTACAGATTTGGGAGGCTGTGGTTATTTTATTTAAGGAGAGAGGAAAGAAAGGCCATTTGCTCCTGGTAGGCAGGCGGGAAGGACAAGCGCAGAAACCATGACCTAAAGGGATGGGTAAGGAGCCTACGTTAGGTCCAGTTTTACAAATACGCGGCTCAGAGTTGTAGGCCGTCAGCACCTAGAGGCATCTCTGGTGTGTCGGCATCCGTTCTTAGCAAACCTCGGCGGCCAACTGTGCAAAGCAGCGGGAGCAGGCAGATCCTCCAGCTCGCTCGGATCCTCCCTCCCCGGGGCGATGAGCAGGCAGCGGGCACGTGGCTCGCTCTAAATTCAGCACAGGGAAGAAGGCTTGGGGGAGGGGGGAAGGTGGAGTAAGGGACCGCAAACCCGGCCTCTGGCTTTGGGGATCTTCTGCAGAAAATCTACTCACTCTCCTTTACCTCCCTCCTCACTCCTCTTTCACCCTCTGCTCTCTCAGACTTCCGTTTGTTTAGAAGCCAACCCTCTCTTTTAGTACTCCGCACCTCCCTGCTGTCCGCCATGAATCCTGAGGCCGCTGGGCAGCCTGCGTCTGTGGGAGGGATTTGCAAACATGCTCCTGGGAGAAAGAAGATGCAGTTAACGGGGGCCCAGAGAGTGTGGGGTTTGGGAAGAAATGCTGTTGCCCAAGATCACTTGTGTGAGAAACGTGCCCGGAACAACCCCAAAGAATATGTCATCCATTCTGCTGGAACACCAGAGAAGCTCAATGTAAGCCCGGTAGTAACCCATTGTAAAAGCTTCCTTCATCTAAAGCAGCCTTTGCTTTGAACACAAGCAACCATCATGATTTACATGTATCCCGTGTCTTAGCATGAGCATTTCAGATGCAGGAAACCCAGATTCCGGATCTGCCTTCTCATTTCTTTCTAGGTGTGAGCCCTTTAGAACAGGGGTGCTGTTGCATTTGGAACTCATTTGCAGAGTACCTAAACTTCCAGGCCCGGGGTGGGGAGAGTGGGCCAAGTCCTTTCTTCTATTAGTGTTCAGCCTTCACAATAACACCTTGAGGGAGTTATTGTCACCACTGTTTTCAAGCGAGGAAACAGAGAAAAAAAAAAAAACTATAGTCAAGCCTGTTGGCCATAGGCCTATAATTATAGTTCCTTAGGAAATTGTTAAGTTCAAGACTCACTTGGGCTACATGGTGAGTTCAGGTCCACCAGGACAATAGGTGAAACCACCTCAAGAAGTAAAAAAGAAGGCTGGAGACAGCTTAGTGGACATGGCACTTTCCTAGCATGGATGAGGCCCTAGGTTCGGTCTCCCTTGTTGGAAAAAGTGAAGCCAGAGGGATGGCTCATTAGTTAAGAGCATATATTTGTATTTGCTCTTTCTTTTTCTTTTCTTTTTTTTTTTTAGATTTTTCTTATTTATTATGTATACAGTCTTCTGCCTGCATGCCAGCAGAAGGCACCATATCTCATTACAGATGGTTGTGAGCCACCATGTGGTTGCTGAGAATTGAACTCAGGACCTCTGGAAGAACAGTCAGTGCTCTTAACTGCTGAGCTATCTCTCCAACCCTGTATTTGCTCTTTCTGATGATTCCAAGCATGCCCATGACAAGCAGAAGCATAAATAACTGTAACTTCATCTCCTCAGGCACCTGCACTCACATGCAAATACCCACATACCTCTGTGTGTGCACACACACACAAAGTTAAAAAAAAACAACCCTACAACAAACAAATAAATAATAAGTAAATAGAGAAACATGACTTAGGGTTTGAATTTCTTTTTCTTTGCAGGGGTGGGAAGTGGTGGTGGGATTGAGACAGGGTTCTTTGTGTAGCCTTGGTTATCCAGTTCAAGCTAGAGGCAGTCAGATTTCTGAGTTCAAAAAGCCAGCTGGGTTTACAGTGTGAGTTCCAGGACATCCGGGGCTACACAGAGAAAAAGAAAAGAAATTGAAAACTAACAACATACAAGCAATTTTTTCATCAGTTATGTTCTGCCACACTAAAGTCAAATAAACTATAACTGATTTTTTTGTAATTTTTTTATTAGTTCAAATTAGGAACAAGCCTGCTTCACATGTCAATCCCTTTCCCCTCTCCCCCCTCCCCCTAACCCTCCCTCAACCGATTTTTTTTAAAGATTTTATTTATTTATTATGTATACAACATTCTACTTCCATGTATATCTGCACACCAGGAGAGGGCACCAGATCTCATGGTTGTGAGCCACCATGTGGAATTGAATTCAGGACCTCTGGAAGAGCAGTCGGTGCTCTTAACCTCTGAGCCATCTCTCCAGCCCTTATAACTGATTTTTATGTTCAGTTCCAAGGACTGAATTTGGGACCTCATCCCTATTAGGCAAGGGCTCCACCATGGAGCTACACTCTCAGTCCCACAGATGGAAAGAAAATGCTGATCTGTATCATGTATGAAGACAAAGCCCAGTTGATTATAATGTGTTCCATTAGGCTGGATAATTCAGCATTTAAAGGCCTGGATACATACAGAGCTGGGCATCATGGCAGGCATCTATAATCCCCATATTTAGGAACTGGAGGCACGAGGATCAGGAATTAAAGACCAACCTCAGTTCCATAGTGAGCTCAAGGCTAGCCTGAGCTACATGAGCACCTGTCTCAAAGAAATAAAAAGTAGCCAGGCATGGTGGTACACACCTTTAGTTCTAGCTCCCTGGAGGCAGGATCTTTGGGTCTTCGAATCCAGCCAGGTTTACATAGAAAGAACTTGTCTCAGTAAATAAAATCAGTAATGAGGATAGGTTCCAAAGCTACAAGGATAGGCTCTAAAGCTACTCAGAGAAACCCTGTCTCAAAAAAACAAAACAAAACAAAAATAAGTAATAATGTCTAGCTGAGTGTGGTGGCTTACTTCTAACAACCTACCCCCAAAACTTGGGCTGCTGAGGCAGGAGGGATTGCTTCAAGTTTAAGGCCAGGTTGGGTATATAGTGAGCTCCAGAACAGCCTGGGTGTCTCGGTCCCTTACCAGCTTTTGACCTGGGAGGAATGGTTTTGAGTATATAAGTTTTACTTCACACTTATGTCAAAGTGACACATAAGCAAACAATCCTAAGAACCACAGACAATAAGCTCACAGCAGAGGGTACTTCTCCTGCAGCCGCCCGAAGGTTCGGGCTCTAGACTTCTGTTCCTCTGGATTCAGGCTGTCTCCTGAGGGCCCTGTGTCTTGGTATTGGGTTCAGAATGGCGGCACTCAGCTTGATCGACTGGTTGTTTCAGGTTATCGGAGGAGAGTTCCAGGACATAGAGTCATGGTACACTCTAAAGTTCCCAGTTCTGAGCTGGTCCTTAAATAGTTTGCTAAATCTTGCTAATCACACTTTGCCACAGTCCACACATTCTCACTCTTATCTACAATGGCCGTGTAGTGGGCCTATACTCCCTTTCTTTTAATCTTTCTTCAGCCAGGCCTTTGCCTGCCTGGTTACAAGGCTCCTTACACTGGGTTACACAGTGAAATGACACCCTACTTAAAAATAAAAAGAGCAAGCTAGAGGATAGGTCTTTTGATAAAGGGTTTGCCTTGAGAACATGAAGATTTGGGTTTATTCCAGAAAGTCAAAGGGTCCAAGTAAAAAGGAGGATGTGGTGATTTGTGCTTGTAATCTCAGCAATGGGTGGGGTTAGGGGAGGTGGAGATAGAAGGCTCCCTGCAGCCCACTAGGCAGCCATCCTGACCCAATCTGCAAGTCCCAGGTCCCAGTGAGAGATTCTGTGTCAAAAACACAAGGTGAGGTATGGTGATATTTTGTTTATGATCTAACAAATAAAGCTTGCCTAAAGATCTGAGTATAGAGCTAGCCACACTAGTTAGTCATTCATGCCAGGCAGTGGTGGCACACACCTTTGATCTCAGCACTTAGGAGACACAGGCAGACAGATTTCTGCTAGTTCAAGGCTACCCTGGACTGTACGAAATTGATCCAGTCTGAAAGTGAAGCAGAGCGAAGCTGTGGGAGTACTTGGGAGTTACACACATTTAATTCCAGCACCAAGGAGGTGGAGACAGGAAGCGATATGGCTGGGTGGAGAGAGAAATATAAAGCAGGAGGAGACAGGAGCTCAGTACAGTCTCAGCAGCAGTCAGTCTGGAGCATTCTAGGCATTCATTCTAGGATTCCAAGGGACAGGATAGCCCCTTTGGTATGAAGATTCAATAGAGGTAAGAGATCTCTCTAGAGGCTAGCTCCTTTACTTCTCTTGTCTTTCAGCATGTACCCTGACACCCAACTGTTAGGACCTATTAGAACTACAGTGAGGCCTGGAGAGATTGCTCAGTGCTTAAGAGCACTTAGCTATTGTAGACCACCTGGGTTCAACACTCAGCACTCACCTGTGGGCTTACAACTGTCAGTAAATATAGTTCCAGAGGAACCAGCACCCTCTCCTGGCCTCTGCAGGCACCAGACACACACAAGATGCATATACAGGGCTAGAGAGATGGCTCACCAGTTAAGAGCACTGAGTGTTCTTCCAGAGGACCTGGGTTCAATTTCCAGCACCCTCCAATATCTGACACCCTCACATAGACAAACATGCAGGTAAAATACCAGTGCACATAAAATAAAAATAAATTATTAAAAAAAAAAAAGATGTATGGGGCCTGGAGAGATGGCTCAGTGGTTAAGGGCACTGGCTCCTCTTCCAGAGGTTACGAGCTCAGTTCTCAGAAGCCACATGGTGGCTCACAACCATCTGTAATGGGATCTGATGCCCTCTTCTAGTGTGCATGAGGACAGATCACTCAAATACATAAAATAAATATTTAAAAAATAAATAAAAGATGCATGGGGCTGGAGAGGTGACTCAGCTGTTAAGAGCACTGGCTACTTTTCTAGAGGACCTGGGTTCAATTCCCAGTATCCACACAGCAGCTCACAATTGTCTGTAACTCCAGTTACAGGGGATCCAACACCCTCACACAGACATATCCTCAGGCAAAACACCAATATACACAAAATAAAAATAAATTAAAAATTACAAATGCTACATATAAAATAATCTTGTTTCTAATTCAAATAAAAAACATCAAAAAAATAAAGATGCATATTTATACATTCATACACAGAAAATGAAATAAATCTGTTTTTTTTGTCCCCCCCATCTGTTTGTTTGTTTGAGGTGAATAGCCACTCTAAAGAACAACACCCAAGGGACCTCTGGCCTACACACCTACATATGAGAACTTCAATATAAACACTCAAAAGCACATAGTACTTTCACTCACTCACAAAGGAAGGAAGATATGGGAAGGAGAAATTCAGAATACTGGAAGGAAAGAAAAAAAAAAACAAAGAAATCTCCTCAATCTTTGCAACTCAATGAACAGAGGCTAATCTCAATGATGCATTTGTACAAAACTAGAAAAACTGGCCAGTCTGCAAGATACTAATTGGCTATTAGCCAGAAAGCTGTCTTAAGAGGGAATAGCGATTAAACAGTATTGTCCTCAGGAAAATAGAAAGTGTGGTCTAGGGAGGACAAAATTGGATTTTTTTTTTCCCCCGAGACAGGGTTTCTCTGTAGTTTTGGAGCCTGTCCTGGAACTCGCTCTGTAGACCAGACTGGCTTCAAACTCGCAGATCTGTCTGCTTCTGCCTCCTGAGTGCTGAAATTAAAGGCCTGCACCACCATCGCCCGGCTAACATTGGATATTTAAAAAAATAACTTATTTATTTATATTTTATGTCCATTGGTGTTTTGCCCCCATGTATGTCCATGTGAGGGTGTCAATCCCCTGGAACAGGAGTTATAGACATTTGTGAGCTGCCATGTGGGTGCTGGGAATCAAACCCGGGTCCTTTGGAAAAGCAGCTACTGCTTTTATGAGCTGAGCCATCTCTCTAGCCCTGAGGGATATTTTCAATTCAAGGCTATTACTAATCATGCTAAGATGACAAATGTGTACATTACTTTTGTCCTGGATTTAGAATTTTGCTACAGTGCCAATGAGATGGCTTAGTTGATAAAGCTACGTGCTGTCCAATGATGCAAGCCTTCTAACCTGAAGTAGGCCTCCAAAACCCACATAAAAATGGAAGCAGAGAACCAATTCCACAAAGCTGACTTCAAAATCTGTCCTCTGACCTCCATATACATTCCATGGCATGAGCACACACACACACACACACTAATAATAAGTAAATTATTATTAAGTTTTCTTGAGACAGGGTTTCTCCGTGTAGCCCTGGCTGTCCTAGAACTAAATCTGTAGACCAGGCTGGTCTCGAACTCACAGATCCACCTGGGATTAAAGGCAGGTGCTGCCACTGCCCAGCCTAAAATTTTCTTGTGGCAAAAATTCATATATACAGGATCTGCCTTTGCGCTATCATCTTCCATTGTAGTAATGCTATATACTATAGTTTCCGGTAAAGGATGACAGATGCGTTCGAGATGAAAGTAACTATAGAAAAGTCTAGGAAGACATTTAGGTCACTCTGGGGATAAGAGGTGATGGAACTCAGGCCACTCATCATGACCACTCCAAGCTAATGCTAAAGAAAAACCTTTGTTTCTTCTCCCCAAACCCCAAAGAACTCTCTGGATGATATAGAAATAATTAAGATGGGGGTGAGGGGGACGGGAGGGCAGTGGTGGTGGTGGTGGCACAAGCCTTTAATCCCAGCAAGGAGACAAATAACTGTGTGTGCGAGGCCAGCCTGGTCTTCAGAGGGAGTTCCAGGACAGCCAGAGATACACAGAGAGACCCTGTCTTGAAAAAACAACAACAAAAAATTAAATATGTTGCAAACATAACATGTTGTCCCTAAATAAATGCAGTGAGACAAAGCTGTTAATCCACTGTTTCTGTTATCAGAAAGACGATCTAGACACTGACTGGATCTGCTGGGAGATTTAACCCAAGCACTGAAATCAACCAACCCTTCAGAAAGGTTACTTGCTTTGAGTCTCCATAACAATGGGGTAATGCAGTGTGCACAGCTAGCTGTTTGCCAAGGTGATAGAGGAAGTGACACGGCCACTGAGACACCTAGTGGTGAGGATCTCCACTGCAGCATTACAGCCTGCCAGTTGGGCCCTAGATGGATTCACTTCAGGACAGGTAGAAAGGAATTTTGTATTTGGAAACTTAGGTGCCCTCTTTCTTTGTCCCCAATCTGTAATTTCAGGTGTCTGTCCAATGAATGAAACTCCAAAGACACATGCCAATACATCCAAAAAAGAATGGCCTGAGGAAGTTGAGAGAACTACCAAGTTTAAATAACATTCGATGACCAATGTGTTTTTACAAGCCCTCTGGGTCCAGTTGAAGGTGCAAATTTAATTAATTAAATTAATATTCATTATGAAGCAAAATTGTGTTTCATTAAGCATATTACCTCCATTTCCTGCCCTTGTAGGCCTCATAAAAACTCAAACCAGTGGATAATTATAACTTTCATGTATTGTAATTACAGGGTTTCCGTGGTCAGATCACCTGCACTCACAGTGCTAGGAGGTGGAAAGTATTCTTTATGCCACTCAAGCACAACAATTCACTACTACAGAGCTAGTTCCAGGACAGTCAATGCGACACAAAGAAAGAGTCTTTAAAAAGGACTGGAAAGATGGCTCAGAGGTTAAGAGCACCGACAGCTCTTCCAGAGGCCCTGAGTTCAATTCCCAGCAACCACATGGTGGCTCACAACCACCCGTTATGAGATCTGGTGCCCTCTCCTGGTGTGCAGATATATGTGGAAGCAGAATGTTGGATACATAATAAATAAAATATTTAAAACAAAAACAAGAAAACAAAAAACTCAAGAAACCAGAGCAATAGCTCAGAGTCAGTGTGCCTGACATAAACCCTGATCACCTGGGGTCAGTTTCCCCAGAACCCATGTGGTGGAGGAAGAGAGAGAATTGACTCCCACAAGTTGTTCCTGACCTCCATAAGCATTCTGTGACATGCACACACATATACACAACTACACAAAATAATTAAATAAACACACACACACACACAAGGAACACAAAAACTACTAGAAGGAAGCTTAGTCACTGCCCTCCTGGTTACGTACACAATTTAGCACTGTTTTTTTTTTTCTTTTTTTTTTTTTTTTTTTCGTTTTTCGAGACAGGGTTTCTCTGTGTAGCTTTGGAGCCTATCCTGGCACTTGCTCTGGAGACCAGGCTGGCCTCGAACTCTCAGAGATCCGCCTGCCTCTGCCTCCCAAGCGCTGGGATTAAAGGCGTGAGCCACCAATGCCTGGTTTAGCACTGTTTCTAAAGCTGTTAATGTGAGTGACTGTTATCAGAACTAAATCCAGGTTGGCTACTTGCCTGTAATCCCAGCACTTGGAAGACAAAGGCAAGAAGCTGGTGGTTATCACACGCTGTGCCCACGCTGACTTTGTGCTGCATGTTTAGGTACAATCGAGAGGGATGTGACCCTATCAGGAAGAGGAGGGGGGAGGGAAATCTTGAGTGTCACAAGGAGAGGAGATCATCTGACTCAGCGTAGGACAGGCCTGGCTGGAACAAACCCATGAACCATTTGGGCTTTGTCTTGTTAGTCTGTGAGCATGTTGATGACACAGCCGTCCTTATAGGCTGGTGGTCCCATGCTGTCATGCTGTGCCAGGCTTTCTGGAACACAAGGCTAGACAATGTCTCCAAGATGTTGGCATACCTGCCGCTTTTCTTCTCTCACAATGCAGGACTTAACAGAAATGTACCAATATCCAGGAGCTGGAGGTCATGCTGAATGAAGCTGTGTCTAGTCAGCTTTCCATTTGCTTTATCTCTGATTCTTCAGGTTCACCTGGCCTTGCTGCCATCTAAGTGGCTGGCACAATATAATCCGAATCGTTTTGACTCAGTAGAATAAAGAATTTTGAGACAGGATCTCATGTAGCCCAGGTCGTTCTTGAGTACATTGTATACTGAGGATGACCTTAAACTTCAGCTCTTCCTGCATCCACTTCCAAGTGCTGGCAACACAGGTATGTGTCACCATGCTGAGTTTTTTTTTTTTTTTTAAGACTTTTTTTTATTATGTATACAGTGTTCTGCCTGCATGTTTCATGTTTGCCTGCACGCCAGAAGAGGGCATCAGATTTCATTACAGATGGTCGTGAGCCACTATGTAAGTGGTTGCTTGGAATTAAACTCAAGACCTTTGGAAGAGCAGTCAATGCTCTTAACCTCTGAGTCATGGCTGCAGCCTTGTTTTGGGGTTTTGTGATGAATAAAGGTTGGAGCGTGGGCCAAAAGATGAACTGTAATCCGGGATGGTAAAGTCTCTTTATTCAAGAAAACACCAGGGCAAAACACAGGCCAGAGTGAGGTTACAGGAACCCAGCAAGCACGGCCAGAAAAAGGGGCTAGGGTCTTCCCGTGCAGCCCTTAAGAAGCTCCCTTATGTCACCCCGGCTTTCCTTCACCACGCCCATAAGGGCGAGTCCCGGGTCCACCTGGCACCTGTCCCAGGACTATTGGGCGGGGCTAGGGTGTCTCCCTACTGTTTTGTTTCTTGTTTTTCCAGACAGGGTTTCTCTGTGTAGCAGCCCTGGCTGTCTTGTACCTTGCTTTGTAGACCAGTCTAGCTTCAAAATCACAGAGATTTGCCTGCCTCTGCCTCCCAAGTGCTGGGAATAAAGGTGTGCGCAGCCACTGCCCACCATGCTGGTTTTTATGCAGTGTTGGGGCTGAACCACAAATGTTAGGTGAGCACACTGAGCCATATTCCAAGCCCCAAATAAGGATTTTTTTCTGCCCTCCCCATAAATAAAGATTTAAAAATGATTACTTAAAAATAATCCCAGCTCTCGGGAGACAGAGGCAGGCAGATCTCTATGAGTTCGAGACTAGCCTGGTCTACAAGAGTTAGTTCCAGGACAGTCTCCAAAGCCACAGAGAAACCCCGTCTTTACCCCCCCCCCCGTTATTCTTTTGCTTAAGTTAGAAATAAAGAAAAAGGCGCAAGATGAGACATATTAACCAGTTTATTATAGGCCCAGCAGAGTAGAGAGACTAAGAGAGTAGAGGAACAGAAGCAGAGAGAGAGCGAAGCAGGAAGTTGGAACTTTTAAAAGGAAGACCCAAATAACATTTTTTCTTTTTTTTAAAGATTTTATTTATTTATTTATTTATTTATTTATTATGTATACAACATTCTGCTTCCATGTATATCTGCACACCAGAAGAGGGTACCAGATCTCATAACAGATGGTTGAGAGCCACCATGTGGTTGCTGGGAATTGAACTCAGGACCTCTGGAAGAGCAGTCGGTGCTCTTAATCGCTGAGCCATCTCTCCAGACCCTGAGTTATGTTCTTAACCCGGCATAACTTTTTTTTGACAGGGTCTCACTGTGTAGCTCTCAATGGCTTGGCACTCACTACATAGACCAGGCTGGCCACCAGTTCACAGAGATCCACCTACCTTTGCCTCTTGAGTGCTGGGATTATAGCACACCCAACCAAATATATTGTATATTTAGTTTGTTGAAACAGGGTCTAAGTAGCCCTGATGTCTTGGAATATGATATGCGGATGATGCTGGCTTTGAGCCTCCAGTTTTTACCTCCCTATATTTTGGGATCACAGAATGTCATCCCACCCAACTTTTTTTTTTTTTTTTGAGACAGGGTCTCTTTATGTAGCCCTTGGTGTCCTGGAATTCTCTATGTAGACCAGGCTAGGCTCCCAACCCTCATAGATACACCTAAGCTGGGATTAAAGTTGTGTGAACCACCCCTGGCTCTCAGCCAACTAATTTTTAAAGTCCCTTATCTGTTCACGATGTGTTAAGTGGAGGGAACAAAAATATATCTTAGCAGACCTGGTGGTTGCATGCCTTTAGTCCCAGCACTTGGGAGACAGAGGGAGGCAGATCTTGGATTTCCAGGCCAGCCTGGTCTAAAAGAGTAAGTTCCAGGACAGCCAAGGCTACAGAGAGAAACTGTCTCAAAAAACCAAAACCAAACAGAAAAACTCATATTCCTCTCCCATGATTTGTGTTTGTAAATTATTACTGTATACAAACATGCAGTCATAGCCGGGCAGTGGTGGCTCATGCCTTTAATCCCAGCACTCAGGAGGCAGACGCAGGCAGATCTCTGTGAGTTCGAAACCAGCCTGGTCTACAAGAACTAGTTCCAGGACAGCCTCCAAAACCACAGAGAAACCCTATTTCGAAAAACCAAAAACAAACAAACAAAAAAAAAAAAACAACCCACAAAAAACAAACAAGCAAAATAAACATGCAGTCATAAATCTATATCTTTTACCCCATGTTGGGAAGGTTAAACTAACTTTTTCCCTGTCAGGCTTTCGTAACTCCAAAGGCTTGTGTCCTCGGCTCTCTAACATACTTTGCCTCTTGGACAAAGACTGTATTCTCTCAAGCCTAATGGCCAGTTTTATAGTACAACAAATTGTGTTCCTATGGGCTATTTTTGCTTATCCTTTTTCTTATTTTTTTTTGACGTTTCATGTAGCCCAAGCTGGCTTCTAACTGAATGTAGTTGATAATGTAGAGATAAACTTGAACTCCTGATCATTGAGCTTTCCCCTTCCAAGTGATGGTCTCACTTGTGTTTGCCAACCTGCTAGCCTCCTCTGGGGTTTCAATGAAATAAAATCTTTGACTTAAACTCTGTGAGATTTTGCTTCTTTGGCCTGGCACAGGTTAGAGTTAAGCAGGAGGCGCTCGTTTTACAACTTTGAACCAGTGAACATGTTTTTCTGGACAAGTATATCGACTGCTCAAAGAAGAATAGAAGAAAGAAAAGAGCTCTTCCATCCTATCGGCAGCTGATAGGGTCCTGGATATTTGATTTCTCGGGAAAGTTGCAAGACATGCCCATTCAAATTTCTCCCAACAAATCAAAGAGGCGGATAGACAACTCCTTACCCCTTCATAGGTCAAATGGAAACCTCCGCCCCTCCCTCCCTCCCGCCTCTGTCAAGGAAGCCAATAGGGACGACTTCGGTTTCATCATCGAGTTCTGTACTTGCTATTGGCCGACTCAGCTGCCAATCTAGGGGAGGCGGGCCAGGCCGGGCTGGCCTATTTAAGACGAGGACAAAGGCGGCGCGCAGCTTGTGTCGTCCGCCATTTTGTACGAAGCAAGGTGGCATCCACGTTCCCCGAGCAACTTCTCCGCTTCTGCCTCAACCGCCCCTTGACTGCAGCTATGTCTCGGGATCGGTTCCGGAGTCGCGGCGGTGGCGGTGGCGGCTTTCATCGGCGTGGAGGAGGCGGTGGCCGCGGCGGGCTCCATGACTTCCGCTCTCCGCCGCCCGGCATGGGCCTCAACCAGAACCGCGGCCCCATGGGCCCGGGCCCCGGCGGCCCGAAGCCACCGATCCCGCCTCCGCCTCCGCACCAGCAGCAGCCGCAGCAGCCTCCGCGCAGCAGCCCCCGCCGCAGCAGCCCCCGCCGCACCAGCAGCCGCCGCCGCACCAGCCGCCCCATCAGCAGCCCCCGCCTCCGCCGCAGGACTCGTCCAAGCCGTCGTCCCCCAAGGCCCCGGCTCGGCGCCTGGAGTGAGCCCGCGCCGCCTCCCGCCGGCTCGGCCCCGCCCGCCAACCCCCCGACCACCGGCGCCCCGCCGGGCCCGGGTCCCACTCCGACTCCGCCGCCCGCCGTCACCTCGCCACCCCGGACCGCCTCCGCCCTCGACGCCGAGCAGCGGCGTCTCGACCACCCCGCCACAGAGCGGCGGCCCTCCGCCCCCACCGGCAGGCGGCGCCGGCCCGGGCCCTAAGCAAGGCCCCGGCCCCGGCCCGGGCGGTCCGAAAGGCGGTAAGATGCCCGGCGGGCCTAAGCCGGGAGGCGGCCCGGGCATGGGTGCTCCCGGGGGCCACCCGAAGCCACCTCACCGAGGTGGCGGGGAGCCCCGCGGGGGCCGCCAGCACCACCCGCCCTACCACCAGCAGCACCACCAGGGACCCCCTCCCGGCGGGCCCGCGGCTCGCACGGAAGAGAAGATCTCTGACTCGGAGGTGAGTGGTTTGCACGAGCGAGCCGTCCGTTCCCCTAAGATGGCGGCGCCGCCTTCCTACCCTCGGCGTTTTTTTTTTTTTTTTCTCCCCCGCCCGCGGCAGCGCAGGCCTCCATTTTGTGGGCTGCCGGAAGCCCGCGTGCGCATGCTCTCGAAGGCGGGGCTGTCGCCTGGCGGGGAGAGCGGTGCGCTAGGGATTGGCTTCCAGCGGGAGAGCGCTCATTGGGAGAGCTGCTGCTGTTGGCTGGGCCGGGAGCTGCTGGAAGCTGGCGGTGCCTCGCCGCCGTGCTAGTGCATTTCGGTGCCGTCGGAGAGGGCTGGACGGTTTAGTGCAATTCCCGCCTGCATTTTTTTCCCTTTCGACGTCAGCATACTGTAGATTGGCATTTGCTGATGAAGGCGGGTGTGTTAGCATTTTGTGTGACCACGGCTTTCTGATGTTAGATTTAGTGATCCTCTTGGATCCCCAACTTGGTAGTGTCTGTATGGAAAGAAAAAAAAAATCTTTACTAATGGGTCATAACGGCCCATTCGGGACAACGAGAATTGGCTTTGTTTTTGTTTTCTGCTTTGGTGTCTGAATTCCAGTTTCTTCATTAGGGATTTAAAGCCAACTTGTCTCTGTTGCGGAGGCCTGGAGAAAAAACTTACACACAGCGCTGTCGGTTGTTTGTGGGGAACCTACCTGCTGATATCACAGAGGATGAATTCAAAAGACTGTTTGCTAAATACGGAGAGCCCGGAGAAGTTTTTATCAACAAAGGCAAAGGGTTCGGGTTCATTAAACTTGTGAGTGTATTTGGTTGGCTTTTTTTTATATATATACACGTACATAAAGAGAAGTGTTTGGGTTTCTTTTTTTTTTTCTAATTGAAAGTCTTGAAGGTTTGATTTTAAATGGGAAAAACTTTTCTATTATCGATGCATATCAGTATAGCGTGTATGGGGCAAAGCTACAAAGACAGACCTTTAGCCCGCGGATGCCGGGAAGGATATGTGAAGAGGATGCTTCTGTTGGCCTGTGGGAATAGGAAGGGGCATGACAAATTGGACTTTAGCTAGATTTGGGGTTGTTTAAAATGTTTCTCATATTTACAGGAATCTAGGGCCTTGGCTGAAATAGCGAAAGCCGAGCTTGATGACACCCCCATGAGAGGTAGACAGCTTCGGGTTCGCTTTGCCACACATGCTGCAGCCCTTTCTGTTCGGAATCTGTCACCCTATGTTTCTAACGAACTGTTGGAAGAGGCCTTTAGCCAATTTGGTCCTATTGAAAGGGCTGTTGTAATTGTGGATGATCGTGGCAGATCTACAGGGAAAGGCATTGTTGAATTTGCTTCAAAGCCAGCGGCAAGAAAGGCATTTGAACGATGCAGTGAAGGTGTTTTCCTATTGACAACGTAAGTTGTCTTTTGTTTCTGATAAATTTCTTATAATTTAGGGGGATAGTTGTTATAAAGATAGAAGGAAGTTAAGGTGAGGAATGATTTCTGTTACTAGGACTCCTCGCCCAGTCATTGTGGAACCTCTTGAACAGTTAGATGATGAAGATGGTCTTCCTGAAAAACTGGCCCAGAAGAATCCAATGTATCAAAAGTAAGATTAAGCTTTTTGGTGCTCTAAAACACAAGTTAGTATTTTATAATTCTGCTTAGAAGTTACCTAATTTTTAGACTGATGTATCTCTGGATCTGGAATTCCATTATGTAGGCCAGGCTGACCAAATCTTTTATGAAAAGTGTTTTACAGTATTGGTTAAATATACTTAATACACAATGTTTTGGGTTTTTGGAGACAAGGTTTCTCTGTAGCCCTGACTGTCTTGAAATGATTTGTAAAAGACCAGGCTGGCCTCAAACCCATGTATCCACCTGTCTCTCTGGCTTCAGGCAGAACTTAAAAGTTGTTGGGTACATTCACATGTGATTCAGATAGTGCTTAAATTGCATGAGATCTGCCTGGTAGGAAAACTAAGCCTAGATAATTAGGCTATAGAAAATGGGGAAGGTGCTCTTTCTTATCCTACCTTTCTGTTACTGTATCATTTATTTTATTATTATTTTACTTTTTAAAATTTAGACGGAGGGTCTCCCTGTAGAGTAAACTGGCTTAAAACTCATACATTATCATACCTTCTCCTCCCCCCCCCCCTGCCCCCCAGACAGGATTTCTCTGTGGTTTGGAGGCTGTCCTGGAACTCTTGTAGACCAGGCTGGTCTTGAACTCACAGAGGTCTGTCTGCCTCTGCCAAAGAGTGTTGGGATTAAAGGCGTGTGCCACCCACGCCCGGATTCTTGCTTGATTTTATATCGTAATTTATTCCTTGATTTGATACAATTTAGGTAAATAATTGATGATGACATATGCATTCATCTAGGAGGCAAGTTCCATGCATGCCAGGGCTCCACAGTGAGATTGCAAGTTGGAGGTCTTACAAACAACACAATAGTATAAGAAACCATGTCTTGTGTTTCTTTGTCCTTCCTTGGTGCTGGGGATCAAATCCGGGACATTGTACATTATCCTACATGCTCATACAAGTGCTTTATTTACCACTGGGCCATAGCTTTATAGGTATGTAAAGTTTTTGAGTCAGGGTTTCTCTGTAGTCCTGGCTGTCTTAGATCTGCCTCGTGCCTCTATCTCCCCAAGTGCTGAGATTGGCTTTATATATATATTTTGTGTTGTCAGGGAGAGAGAAACACCTCCTCGTTTTGCTCAGCACGGCACATTTGAGTATGAATATTCTCAAAGATGGAAGTCCTTGGATGAAATGGAAAAACAGCAAAGGGAGCAAGTTGAGAAAAACATGAAGGATGCGAAAGATAAGCTGGAAAGTGAGATGGAAGACGCCTACCATGAGCATCAAGCAAATCTTTTGCGCCAAGGTGAAAAAAAAAAAAAACCTCAGAATTTTACTAAGGATCAGTTGACATTTTTTTATGTCTCCAGAGTCTCATGAATCTGAAAATATTAATTTCTTTGTTTAGATCTGATGAGACGCCAGGAAGAATTGAGGCGCATGGAAGAACTTCACAGTCAAGAAATGCAGAAACGTAAAGAAATGCAGTTGAGGTATAGTGTTAAATTTAGCCTTCACTTCTACCTGTAGACAAGATGTACTAAGTACAAGTTTTCGTTAGGAAAGCTTATTTGTCAGCATGCTGCTGTCTATAGTTATGGTCTAGGCTATGAATGTTACAGTTTGGTAACCTACACTTTTTAAAATTCTAAGAAAAACTACTACTCCTAGGGTTTTCAAGTAGTTTGGAACAAGGTGTTGCTGTATGGCAGTAGCTGGCCCTCTCAATTTGAGATCTCTTTCAAGTATAAATTCTAAAGATAGAGATGACACTTAGGTTTATACACCTGAAAAACATTTGTAGGCAAGAGGAGGAACGACGCAGAAGAGAGGAAGAGATGATGATTCGACAGAGAGAGATGGAGGAGCAAATGAGACGCCAGCGAGAAGAAAGTTACAGCAGGATGGGCTACATGGACCCGGTAAGTTTCCTGTTAGTGGAGCCTGAAGGTGCTGGTTAGCATAAAATGTATTCATTGTAAATGTATCTCCTTCAGTGCAGCTGTCTTTTGTCTTGTGTGTGGTACTTACCTGGATCTCACTGGATCAAATTTCATTGAGGTTTTTTTTTTTTCCCTTTGTGTAACAGCTGGCCTCTAATTTTGCAGAGGTCCGCCCACCTGCCTTGACCTCTGGTGCTGGGATTAAAAGCCTGCACCACCACAGTCTTCATGAAGGTTTTTGTTTTCTCTAGCCAGTTTTCAGGACACTTAAATACCACAATCAAATAGAAAAATATGGTTTTTGAAGTTTGAATTGTTTTGTGAGTTGCTGTTTTTTTTTTCCCCCCCTTTTTTTCAAGACAAGGTCTTGCTTCTATGTAGCCTTGATTGGCCTGGATTCTCTATGTACACTAGGTTGGTGTCAAACAGTGGTCTACTTCCCTGTGCCTCCCAAGTGCTGGAATTAGAAGTGTGTATCACCAAGCCTGGATAAACTTCTTGTGTTGAAATTTTCTTTATATTAGAGTACTTGCATATTTCATGTATAAGTAAGTTTATTTTTTTAATTTCCCCCTTTCCCCAGAGAGAAAGAGACATGAGAATGGGTGGTGGTGGAACAATGAACATGGGAGGTAAGTGAGAATTAAATTAATGGTATCAACACAAAGCCACAGTTACCTGTTGGTTGTAACCACTTTCTTTCTTTCCTAGATCCCTATGGTTCAGGAGGCCAGAAATTTCCACCTCTAGGTGGAGGTGGTGGCATAGGTTATGAAGCTAATCCTGGAGTTCCACCAGCAACCATGAGTGGTTCCATGATGGGAAGCGACATGGTAATGTATCCTGTGGGACATAGTACAAAGGAAATCCTTAATTTCATGACTTGAGTGTTTTTTTTTCCCCTCTCTTTCTCTCTTTTTAAAAAGTAGCTGACTGGACTTTTAGTTCCCCCATCATGTAAATACATGTAATACTGAGGATTACTTTGGCAATGTAGAACTATGTGTGGTAACCTAAACAGATCTGGTTGCCAACAAAGGATTCAATGCTGCTGTATGTGGAGTTATCTTTGGCAATAAGTAGTTAGGTATTTTCCATTTTATTGTCTATGCACTTTTGAACCTCCAGTGCACGGCAAATCCAAATTTTAGATGTTAGGTAATTCTATATGGTTTTTCTTCATCCAAGTGAGACAAATGGCACGGTGCCATTCTTCCGGAGCTGGCATTTGCCATAAGTAGGAATCAGACTCAATGGCTTGTAGTCTTAAGCATGTTAGAGTGACAGGTAGGACTTTGACTTATAATTGCTGTGGTTTCTATTTCTAGCCCATGAAAAAGAACTGTCTAGTGTTTTGACTCGTCGTTTCCCACCTGTTGGGTCTCTCTGTAGGTACATCTGAAATAAACTGATGTTTCTACTTTGCTACAGGGTAGCAAAGTCAACAATAATTTAAGCATACGGATGTGTGCATTTGTTCTGAACCCCTTGATACAATCATGCTTTTATCTATATGAGATAGTCTGTCAGGTGCTTGACAGTAGTAGTAAAGTGAATTTTGTTATGAGTGGCTGCAGTAGGGCTTTACAGATCTTTAGGAACTGCATTTTGGTGGGAATACATTTTTTGTAAATAAATTGAATCGGAGTAATTCACCTATAGGCCTTTGTCACAAAGGAGCTGCATTTTGTAGCTCATAAGATTTATTTTCTATATAGGAATTTGCAGTTTTAGCGTGAGACCTCATTTAAAACCTGCCTAAGGTTTCTTGAAATTTTAACATTATAAATGGTTGGATATAGTGCTGTTAAGTTCCATCAAATTGCACTTACAATTAATATTTTGGTTTTACGTACTTTCTTGAAGGTACAAGGTATATACATCAAATTTGTTAACTAGTTTGACATGTGTTCTTTAGGTTCTGTGTCTAGACACAGGTTTATACATTTAATAACTCCTAAATCCTTAGCTATTGTAATACGACTCTGAAGCCTCAAATTAACTCTTATAGAAGCCATACTGTTTGGAAGATTTTTCAAGAGTAAAAGATTGAGAGTAGTCTGTTTGAGTACTTCTGTAGTGTTTTAAGATGAATTTATAGGGACAGTTAAAGTCTGGTGTCATCTTTATTTTTATTTATTTTGAGTAATGACCAGTAACTGGGTTATTTTGAGTAGAATTTTAAGTGGAATGTCTGTAGAGTTCTGCTGTTAGGATATGTGGGTTTTATTTTACTTGTGTTTTAAAAGTGACAGTACCTAAAACTAGATGGAGTAGTGGTCAGTAACCGCTTTATTGCAGTCACCCAAGATTGGTAATAGGCTGTTTTGGGAGATAACCTAAAACATGGAATCATAACAACTTAATAGTGCTCTTTTCAAAACTAAGAGAAAGTTGGACTTGGAAGTAGGTGGGCTGTCTATTGTGTTCTGTAACAATGCAGAAACATACTGTGCATGCTAAGTGTCTCTGGTTTATAGTGATGGCTCTGAAGTGTGGGATGCCTGTGAGACTGTGGCAACGTGAGAAGTTTTTGATCAAGTTTTACTGTGCCGGTTAGGTAAAAATCTATTAGTTTTTTGTGCTGTTTCTTTTTTGTAGTATGGTAGTATTTTATTAAGCTTCATCCCAACTTTTTAAGATTTCTGCAATTTTGCAGATGTGTGTTAAGATCTTGAAAAGCACAAGGTTTCTTATGCAGCACATGCCACTAACTGGTGAGTAGGTCTTTGTCAATTCATTGAGTGAGTTGCCTTTTGTCTGATTGGGCTTGTTAGGCTTGGAGATGATTTTCTGTTCATACCTGGACAAGTGTTTCAGTGGATTAATCTGATGTGAATTTCTTATAACTCATTTTGGAATGGGTTTTCACATCTGCACTAATTCTTAAATTTTTTAGCACTACAGGGAAGATCTATTCTTTGAAACAGGTGTATGAGAATGGCTCAAGTGGGAACATACCACAAGGCATGTATTACCGTAAACTAATTTTCAAATTACCCTTTTTTCCTTTCTATGTTCCCGGTACCTGTGGATCGACTCATTGGTGATTGTATCGACGAACGTTGACTACGGAACCTTCTAAAATATTTACTTAACACACATGGACATCAACTACATTTTAATGAACTGTTAATTTACTGTTCCAATAGCGTACTGAGCGCTTTGGGCAGGGAGGTGCGGGTCCTGTGGGTGGACAGGGTCCTAGAGGAATGGGGCCTGGAACTCCAGCAGGATATGGTAGAGGAAGAGAAGAGTATGAAGGGCCAAACAAAAAACCCCGATTTTAGATATCTAGGCTTTCATTCCAGTTTGTTTTTGTCTTTTCTTGTTTAGATACCACTTTTAAATTCTTGCATTTTAGTAAGAAAGCTACCTTTTTATGGATGTTAGCAGTTTATTGACCTGATATTTGTAAATGGTCTGTTTGGGCAGGTAAAATTATGTAACGCAGTGTTTGAAACAGGAGAAAAAAAATTCTTTTTATTTCCTTTTTTTTTTAACTGTATAATGTTTCTCAAGTTAATGGCAGTGTACCTTGTGCCACTGAATTTCCAAAGTGTACCATTTTTTTTACTGTGCTTCGAATAAATAGAAAAATAGTTATAATACTGATCTTCAACTTTGCCATTCATGCTTCTATGCACATTAGGCTAGGTATTCCACTTGGAAAGCATGAGCGTGTCTAGGCCTTTGAGTGGCATATGCCATTTCTGGGAAATGTATCTGGAGGCTAAGTATTGCATTCTACAAATGACATACCCCCCTTGGTTTAAAAAGAAATGGATATTGAAGTAGTTAGGATTTATTTGGCATTATAGGAAGCAAGCTGGTGCTAAGCATTTTTAAACGGTTATGTTAGAAAAGTGGAACTGTAAATCTTCATTCAGGAAGATGTATTGAGATTATGGAGTGGGTATAAACTATGGGTAGTGAGAGAAGGGGGTTTGGTTAAGCGGATCCTTTATGGCCCTATCTATGATCCTTTCCTTGAAAGCTTTTGAAAATGGAAAGATCATCTTGTTGCATTTCCCCTATTGTTTTGTTTTAAACGAATAATTCCCAAGCCCTACAATCGGCTTGTTACTGAACTCTTTTGCATTTGAATTAAAGATTGTTAAACATGAAGCCTTTTCATGTATTACTTTAAGTGATTTAAAAGATGGGATTTAGTCTGAAATTTTAAGTTGAGAAGAGTTAAGAGTTGTTAGTTAACAATAAATAAGGTAGGTTTAGCCTTATGTACTCTTTAGATTTTAAAATACACCTCCTTGTGTGCTATTGAGCAAAATCTGTAGACTGAAAAATCTATTGGTTCTCTTTAAGAGCTAGTGGTGACTGTTACTAAGTAGGACTGCCAATAACCATTCTCACTATGGAGTTGACCTGTTTTTATACCATTCTTTTTAACATAGCACTAAACCTGGAGAGAGTTGCTCAGGCTACATAGTATAAATACTCTTTCCTCCCACCGTAAGCTTGGGGGTGTTTTGATGATGTTAGCTGATTGTCAACTTCATTGAATTTCCTTTCATTAGAACAAGAGACTTTCTGACTTGATAATAATAAAGTAGATTGTTTACTGTTGTCTATGAGTATAATGGGAGCTTGATTTTTCTTCCCAGTGTAAATATGTTAAGAGGAAAAACTTCTTACAGTACGTAAAGTAAGAATGGCTTGGCTCTGTTCTTAGTTACATTTCCATTCAAGTCTATACATTATAGAACTTTCACTATGGAATGTCTTCATCCTTTTCACCTCTATCCTTGGTGCTAATTGGCAAAAGAAATTCTAAATCACTTGGCTGAGGTTGAGTATTGTGCTTGAGTACAAAAGGAGACCTCTTGTGGAAACAATTGAGTGCTTCATGAATAGGAAAATACCGTAATTTTTAAAGTAAAACACAAGTAGATTATAAGAACCATGTCACCAAATGGTTTTATAACTGACAGGTATATGGTGTATTAAGGGAAAAAAAATCTCCTTAAAAAAATACGTTCATTGTCTTCACCAGTACACTTGGAAGTAGGCAGTTCCATCATAATTTTAGCAATCAGAAAGTTTTGGCCCAAGTGAAGTTAATAATTGGTGATGCATGAAGGTTTTCTGTACTGAAACAAAGGTCTGGATTTGAAAGGAGCTCATTTGGTTGAATTGTATAGTAGGGACCATAATAATGAGAAAATTGAGGGTGTTCATGGGACACCCATGGAGGGTGAATTTGAATGTATGTGGGTGGGGGCTGGCGGGGAAATGGAAAATCTGCCTATAAAATTAATGTTTCAGTTTATTTTTCAGATTACATGCCTTTCTTTATAAGGGATGCTGGCACAGACTCCTAAAATAAGCTTTTGGTAGTAGTATACTTTTGAAGAGAGCTGAAGGATACTTAAAGGATAGTTTCCTGAGATTGTGCCTTTTGATAGCCTTCATTGTGGGCTGTAGAGTTGCTAAACTGTGTTTAGCAGATAAGGTTGCATAGTGTCAACCAACATTGACTTTGATCAGTGTACCAAGGGTCGTAAGCTACTGAGACTTTCAATAAGTCTTACATGTGATTGTTTTAGTGAATTTTAAATCATATTGAGCAGTTGAAGCAAAAGGAACTTAGGGTGGGAGGGGAAGATAACAGGATGTATTTTAGACATTTTCCCGTAGAAGAAATCACCTGCCCCCATTTCTTCCTTTCACTTCCTCAAAATTTTGTTTGCAGGGCACACTTTCTCTAAGACAGTAATATATATTTAACAGGCATGCTATAAGCTGAACCCATTGACATACATTATGTGGTGAGACCATATTTTGTCCCTAGGACATTAAATTCATAAGTACTTTAAAACCCACCACTCTTTATGTGTGTTGTACCACTAATATAAACAATCTGGGAAAATTGTGATGTTACACCTGTGCAGTTTTTACAAGTGGCATATGGCAGATAAAAATTTAGGTACTTGGCTTGGGCAAGCCACATAGTTGTGGCGGAATGTTTTGTGGTGTTCTTGGACTGCAATTGTGCACTATTAAAGTAGTGGCCTGCTACATAACTGCATTTAGCCAGCATTTCTGCAGTGCGTAACTGTGAGGAACGTAGTACCGCAAATGGCAATGGACATTAGGACCCGGATGTAGTATTCCTGCTTGCTCCAAGATTCTCATTGCCGACTGCATACAGGTAGGTAACAAGCAATATAATCTAACTTGGTGACTTGCTATGTGCTTTTATTCAGTGGGCATTCTGACATCACACTTCTGACAGTGAAATTACAGTGCAGCACCTAATACTTGTATGATAAGCTAGGTTAATTCAAAATCTGGGTCTGGGGTTAGATCTGTAATTTGTTAGGAAGAATTCAGTGTTGTTGGAGATCTCAGAAAATGCAAACTTGAATCTTTTGGTGTCTTGAAGTTTTGTGGTTTTCTTTAGTTACATATTGTAACTGAAGATAAAATGGAACACATCTGTGGTTGGGAGGGAACCAAACCATACTTGGCCTGGGGTGCTCATAGCACCTTAATGAAGACTGTAGTTTGTGACACTTAGTCTCCTTAGTAGCACACTTGACCTCCCATTGGTCAGCAATGATTTCATTATGCAATCTTGAGAATTGTTTTGCAAGATGAGTGAATTAAAACTAAATGACACAGGGTGGGGGGTGGGTTTTTTTTTTTTTCTTCTGGGATTTGTTTTTGTAATGTGATCAAATTTTTCCAGGAATGGGCTTCATGGGAACACTTTTGTTACTAACTTGGGCTTAAATGGGAATCTTAACGAATAGCTAAAGTTATGTGGCTTGTCTAAGTATGTTTATACTCTGAACTTGGGGGAAAGTAGTGTGAAACACTGACTTCCTACAGTTGAAAGCATTGGGAATCATCCCCACCATAAGACTTCGTCGTATTTTGTAGAATGAGTGCATTTGTTCAGAGTAGCCCTTTGAACTTCGTTCCCTAGTTTTAGGGATGTGATTGATTACAGTCCAAAATGTTTAGTAACCACAGGATTTATGAGCCTTCCAAGCATTTTCCTTTGTTGCTTAGGACTTGAGCTTTCTTCCTATCAACTGTTCCAGACCTCAATTCAGTTTAACTTTATCGTTTAGGTAGCATGCATGAGAACAAACAGCTTCACTCATAATGCTTTCTGCTCTGTAACTGGAAAGTTTGGTTCATTCTGCATACGTGCCGCTGAAAACCTCAGGACTGTGAGAATTTTCTTTCACTGTATCCAGAAAAATGGCTTGCTTTTGGTCAGGCAAGTCAGATGGTGGGGCAGATTTGTATTTACTCCAAGCAAACAACTGTGATTACTGATAGATGAAAGCAATGGTGACTTAGCTCCTCATATGCTACAAATCAAAACAGTGTGACATGAGTATCACTAACCTGCCTGGAACCCTGATGGGGCATTGCAGTGTCATAGTCTGTTAAATCGGTAGTACATCCTTGCTACCGTGGCTCAGTTAGCGATTTTGAGTATTAACATGAGCTCAGGCTTATTTCTTCTGAACAGTAACAACTTGCAGAGAATATACTTGATATAATGTATGGACTTAGGGAACTTGGGGTGGGGTTATTTTTTTTCCCCATTGGTCTGCTTTAAGATGAGGCTTTTGTACTTCAGAATGAGAAACCATTGACTTAAGTAGATTTCTGCTAGTTTAATTTGTATGTAGATGTAAATGGTGAATCTTACAGTATATCGGGGTTCTAAAACACTCAAAAAAGCTGGGAATTAAATGGGTTCCAGTAATACTATATACTGAGGTGCTCGCATTGTATTTCATAATCTTGTTGCAACCAAAAAATTAGTTTTTAAATGAAATCCTAAGTTCAGAGGTGTGATGCCAGAATGTATTATCGTACTGTTAGGCCCTTGGAGCAGATCCCGGTGCTTTCAGAAAGATGAAAGAGATGCAATGGGAGCTCTTGATACAAGGCTGCTTGCAGCCTATCAGCAGTGCATACTCTCACTCTCTAATGAAGAGATGCGTGTGATTAGTTTTGGACTTTAACCTTAATGGGGGTGCATGTCTCCTATTGTTAATCATTGTCAGCTGCAGTGACATGATCCACAGTCCTGCATTTACTGCTGCCTTTGTGTTAATGATTTTGGATAGGTTTTAGAGCTCTGGGGTGTTTGTTCTGGGCCTTATCTTTTGGTTTTGGCTTTAGCTGATAATGTTTAGTGCTGTCTAGCTAGTGCAGTTCTCAAATGGCTCCCTACTGGGGAGAGAATCCAGAGGATTTAACTGCTCCTTATCATCTGTCATTGCTGCTAGATAATGATTGGCAATTTTCTAGATGCAAATGTGGAAATCTCAACAGCTATTGGCAAACAACCAACCATAAAAATAATGTTTTTGAACACCAGTGCTGGAGAAAAAAATGAAAGTGAAAAGGGCCTGGACATACAATAGGGATGATTGGAGAATGGGGAAAGAATGCAAAACGATATAGTATCCCTTATGGATGGTCCATGTGCAACAGAGAACTATTCCTTATATCTTCGGCAGTAATGATTCAGGGAGGAAGAAAAACCTGGAACTTGAATTTAAGGCTGAGTTTTCTGTTTCTTGTGTATTGTGCCAGGTATATAGTGAAGGCCATTGACTTCTCCCTCAGAAAAACTTTCCTTGCTGTTTCAATAAGGCATAGCTTCCCTGCCCTAACTTTAAAACACAGTGAGGACTTGGAGGACAAAGGTTGAGGCAAATACATAATAGGATTGCAGGGTAAAGAACTGCAGTGTTGTGTGCTGTGGGAAAAGGGTCAAAGCACTCCTGGAGGTTATTCTACCTAAGAATGAAAGACACAACGAATTGACTGGGGAAGCAGGGTATGTTGTAGAGCTAGCTCAGTGAGGTCAACGTTGTCACATACCTTCACATAAGGGATAGTATATTTTGGGTTGCAGTCAAACTTCATTGTGCTCAGACTGGTGAAAATAGAAAAGAGGCTTTTGCATTTTGAAGAAGATAGTTTTCATCCTAATCCTGTCATCTACTTACTACTTACATAAAGAATAATTTTAGATTTCCCCCCGTAAAGTTTCTTCCTTTTTTTTTCTTCTTTTTTTTTTTTAATGCTACAACTTATTCCAGTCTTTAATCTCTGGAATTTTGCTCTTTTAAATTTGGAAGTTAACTAGCATTTTTCAAGCCTTTATCTTATACCCTTGTCTTTTATATTAACTTTTTCTTATTATTCTTTAGGTAAGAATGATTGATGTTGGCTGATTTTTGGAGTCTTTACTTTGAAGTAAGTGTCCTTAGAAATGGGGGTTTTAGGATCTGATTTATCTTTGGCTTGGTGGTGAAAATTCTTTGATTCTGAAAAATGTACCAAGATACAATTTTAGTTTTTTGAGTGTTAGTGGAGGGTTAGGAATTGCCTTGATACCTGGGTTTGATTCTTAGTACCTCCATGGTAGCACCCAAAACACAAACATTACACTAGGTGGTGGGTGGGCACACCATTAATCCTAGCACTTGGGAAGAAGAGGTAGGCAGATCTGGTCTACATAGCTCCAGGACAGCCAGACCTACACAGGGTTTTTAAAAACCCTGTCTTTAAAAAACCAAAAAATAAATTAGGCTAAAATTTATGGGCTATTTATTACTTCAATTTTGTTTTATAGGTGAAATAAGATGTTTGTCCTCAAGACATCACACAACACAGGCCAGCCAAGAAGCAAAGCCACGTTTAGCCTGAAAAACACTAGGTAAGTGAAATAAGTGATGTTAGATTTCTTTGGATTTTAGTTCCTCCTCCCTCTATCTCCAGAGAACTGGGATTACAGGAGGTTGTCACCAGACTTGGTGTGTGTGGTAAAGAGAATTGCCAAATGTTTCATGAAAGCTGTTAGGTAGATAACTCAGCCAACTGAGCTACACCCCTGACCCAGCATTTTAAACTGCCTTGTAGCTCTTTGCTATTATAAAATTGCCACTAACCACCACGTTCCTTGATTGGCAGGGTTAGGAAAATTGGTTGTTAGAGCTTTGTAGAAGTGATGTTTGAAATTTTGAAACCTGGTTCTTTTGGATTAATCATATTTTTTAATTGACAGGATCAAGTGAGCTGTATCAGAAAATGAGTCAAGACGAAAGAGGAATGAACTTATTGCCTTTTAATAAAGATATTTTAAAATCTTGATTGTCTTTTGTTCAAATAGGGTTTTGTGGGGGATTTTTTTTTTCCCCCCTCTTGTCTGATTGTATACCCAAAGTCAAGTCTAGGTAGCAAAGATGAGTTTTCAGATTTGGTGTTGTGTACATGCATGGTCAAACTGGGGCTTAGCAGGGTTGCAAAATATTCAATGAAGTCTTAAAATTGGTGCTGGAAGGACAGGCTACTTGGGAAAGTTTACTTTTATTTACTATTTAAGGTGTATGTCACCACAGTTTTCTTTCAAATTTATTATTTTATATACATTGGTGTTTTGCCTACATGACATAGTATGTCATCTGCCATGTGGGTACTGGGAAGTGAACTCTTCCTCTAGAAGAGCAGTCAGTGCTCTGGCCCTGGCAAACTTATAATTCCTGAAAATTAGATGTTTTAGCCAGGCAGGCAGATCTCTGACTTACAAGCAAGTCTGGTCTCTACATAGTTCTGGACACCTAGAACTAACTACATAGTAAGACCCTGTCTCACAAGACAGTTTTATGGCCTTTAATTTGGTAGAGGATTCTTAAATGTGAACAAAGGAAAGACTAGAATTTAATAAGCTTCCAAGAGAATTTCAGCAGAGCAACACCCTGGAAAAAGAGGGTTAGGTTAGTGAGATAGCCAAGTGGGTAAAGGAAATGAAATAAAAAGTCTTAAGTTAAATTCCTTGGCATCCACATGGTGGAAGGACAGAAGTGACTACGGCAATTTATCCTCTAACATAAACACTGATTGAAAACATGCCAAATAGATTGTTACAGGATAGGGACATCAGCTTTGCCAGTTAGCAATGAGTGCTTATTTCAAAGCACGTACGGGAATGTGTTTATACTGAACCCACAAGGTGCAAGAGGACGTGTTCAAATCCTATGGTAGGTTGTTTTAAAAAGTACTCTTCAGCAACGTGCTAGCAAAGTGTTTAGCTATTTTTAGGAAAGTTTACACTGCCAAGTCTAAAGGGTCAGTTTTGGGTGCATAGATGACTCAGCTTTTGTTCTTAGGTTCAGTTCCTTGACCTGTATGAGGTGGTAGGTACATCGTGTAACTCCAGTTCCAGGGAGTCTAGATATGGTGGACCTCTGGTCCTCTTCCCTGTGGGGGTGCAGTTTCATGCAGACAAACATGAACATCTGTAAAAATGTTAGTATTGGGAAAGCGCTGAAAAGATTTTAGTGGTAAAGTATACAAATGTGTGGCCACTCACGAACAAACTTGAAATTAATGGTACGCTGAGGTACTTGCCAAAATTCCCTTAACCTAGGCATGAGCCCTAGCAATGCTAGCACAACAATAGAAGGGAATGTTAGGACTCAATCTAAAATTTAGCAACTGACTTGAGTCATTTGTCTGAGCATAAATGATCACCATGGGCCTTACACACGCGATGGCCAGGATAAGGAAGCACTGAGTACTGACATCAAGCAGGAGCCTTGTTAGTGATGCAGGCTTTTCTTTTAATTTTAGCTTCTGGGAGGTAGAGGACATACCTACTCTAAGTGGGGGGGGGGGGGGGGAAGGCTGGGTATAGCATCACCCTCAACTTCCCTTGTTAGGGATAGAGACATGGAATCACTTGACTTTTCTTGTTTTTTGAGACAGGGTTTCTCTGTGGCTTTGGAGGCTGTCCTGGAACTAGCTCTTGTAGACAAGGCTGGCCTTGAAATCAGAGATCTGCCTGCCTCTGCCTCCCGAGTGCTGGGATTAAAGGCATGCGCCACCAATGCCCAGCTAAATCACTTGATTTTTCAACTTCTCTGAATAAGCATACTTTAATGCTTGGCTATGTAGCTCCCTCCCTAAAGCTAGGCTGCATAGCAAGATCCGATCATACACTGATGATAGTTGTTTTGGTGTCTGTATGCCATATATGTTCAGTTGCCTAAGGAAGTGGAAAGAGGGCTTTGAATTCCCTAGAACTGCAGTTAGAAGGACTGTTATCTGCTCATAGTGGGGTGCTGGGAACTAAAAATTAGTTTGGGAGCAACAAATGCTCTTAACCCATCTTCGCAGTCCCTTTTTTTTTTTTTTTTTTTTGGGGTAGCACTTGGGAAGCAGAGGCAAAATTAGCCTAGATTACATAGTTCCAGAACAGTATTGTATTTGTATTTGCACTAAGTGTATTCCTGGTGCCATGGATACCATAGAGGACATAGGTTTCTCATGGAGTTACAGTTGTGAAAACCATGTGCATGCTGGAAATTGACCTGTGTCCTCTGGAAGAGCAGTAACCCTCCACCCCCAGGTTCTTTTGAGACTGGGTTACTTTGTGTAGCCCTGGCTGTCCTGGAACTTGCTCTATAGACAGACCAGGCTGGCCTTGAACTGAGTGCTGGCAATAAAGGCGTGCACCAAATAGCGTTCCTAACTCCTGAGCCTTCTCTCCAGCCCACAACTACTTTTGAAAAGGATGGAAACCACTGAATCATCTCTCCAGCCCTAACATTTCTTATTATAAAATTTCATTGTGTTTATAAAATACACTGAGAGAGACTACTTAACCTTATTCTTTAAGGCAAGGTCTCTCAGTGAAACCAAGAACTTAATATGGCTAGTCTCCTGATTATGCTAGCCAGCTTTGTTTTGGGGAATTCATGTGTCTGCCAAGCAACCGTCTTACCTGGGAAGCCATGGTCCCAGCTCACTTCCACCATTATTTGATATCTTGCATTATTGACCTATATTTTGACTTTTTTGTTGTTTTGTTTTTTTCGAGACAGGGTTTCTCTGTGTAGCTTTGGAGCATATTCTGGCACTCTCTCTGGAGACCAGGTTGGCCTCGAACTCACAGAGATCCACCTGCCTCTGCCTCCCAAGTGCTGGGATTAAAGGCGTGCGCCACAAATGCCCAGCTAAGGTTGACTTGTTTTTTGAGAGGAATTCTGTGTGTAACTGTACTAGCTGTCCTGGAACTCTGTAGACCAGGCTGGCCTCATACTCACTGATACCTACCTGCCTCTGCTTCTAAAGGGGCATACAATTACCACCTAGTGACTTTTTTTTTTTTTTTTTGAAATAGGGTTTCTCTGTATAGCCCTGTCTGTCCTAAACTTGCTTTGTAGACCAGAGGTCCACCTTACACTCCCCCCTGTGTTCTGGGACTAAAGTCATGGGCCACCACCCCCCAGCCATTATTTATATATATATTTATTTTTAAATAAAGCAAATACTTGGTTTCTTTTCATTTGTGGTAGCATTTAAAATGACATTTAAACATAAGTTCCCCCTTTACATTTCTTTAAATTTATTTTTATTAAAATTTGTTTTATGTGCATTGATACGAAGGTGTCAGTTCCTGGAACTGAAGTTAGACACTTTTGAGCTGCCATGTGGGCTCTGGGAATTGAACCCAGGTCCTCTGGCATTGCAGCCAGTGTTCTTTGATTACTGGGCTATCTCTCCCATCCCTATCTTTCCAATTTCATAGCTAATTGACTATTTTTCAAGAGGGTTTCTCTGTATAACAGTCCTAGATGTCCTGGAAATGGCTTTTCAGATCAGATCAGGCTGACCTTGAACTCAGAGATCTGCCTGCCTTCTGCCTCCCCAGTGTTGGCATTAAACGCATGCTCTAAAAGGTATTGGAGAGACAACTCAATGGTTAAGAGCACTGGTTGCTCTTCCAACGGTCCTGAGTTTAGTTCCCATCAACCACATGGTGGCTCACAACCAACTATAATGAATTCTGGTGGGCAGGCATACATGCAGGCAGAACACTGTATACATAAACAAAACATCTTTCTAAAAAATCTAAAACCACCATTGGCCACCTTTGTTTTTTAGATGGATTTATTTGGGTAAGGTTTCACTAGGTAGCTTGGCTTGTCTGAAACTATGTGGACCAAGTTAGCCTCCAGCTCAGAGATTTGCCTCTGCTTCTTGAGTATGGAGTAAAATGTATGTGCCACCACCCCCAGACTTTTTTTTATGTGTAGGAGTCTTGCCTGCATGTATGTGGTATGTGTCATCAATGTGCCAGTGCCCAATGAGGCCATAAGATGCTCTCCTACACTCTAAGGACACCTGTATTCATGTAGCATAGACTCAGACACACACACAGATACATAAATAAATCTTAAAACAAAACAAAACGGGAAGGCAAAATAACCATACACATAGAAATAAATAAAAATCTTATGCTTTGGATGACCTAGCTAGCCTTTAATATTAGAGCCATCTCTCCAGCTCAAATAAAAAATATCTATAAAATGTATTTACAATCAAGAGGCATATAGATTAAAAAAATTCTAGAAGCATAATTTTCAAGACAAAATAATGAGAGCTATAAGAAGAACCACCTGAAATTATTCTACTTGACTCAGTTAAACCTCTCTACAAAACAAGTAGGCCAATTCTATTATGCATAATTTCTGATGACAACTATTTAGACACCTTAATAATGACCAGGAAACTTTCAAGACCTCAAGAAAAATAAAATTACTGTTGTAATTAGTACTATCTAAGGAGTCATTTCTTTTTTCTTTTGTTTTTTGAGACAGGGTTTTTCTGTGGCTTTGGAGGCTGTCCTGGAACTCGATCTGTAGACCAGGCTGGTCTTGAACTCACAGATGTACACCTGCCTCTGCCTCCCGTGTGCTGGGATTAAGGCGTGCACCACCCCCCCCACCCCTACTCCCTGGCAAGGAGTCATTTCTTATAGAGAAAAAATTTTTTTACACTTATTTGGAGAGAAAGTGTGTGTAAGCCACAGGGCAACTTGTGTAAATCGGTTTTCTGCCCCAGAATATATTCAATAGAATCAAACTCAAGCCTGAATCACCTACATCGTACATAAAACAAGGATCTGGAGCCATGGCTCAGTGGTGAAGAGCACTGACTGCTCTTCCAGAGGATGCTGCTCTATTCAGAGCACCTTCATGGCTACTGAGAACGATTTGCAACTCCATTTTCAGGGGATCCATAACCCTCTTCTGGCCTCCTGCACCAGACATGCATGTTACCATAAACATACACACATGCAGATAAACCATTATCCATCCATCCATCCATCCATCCATCCATCCATCCATCCATCCAAAGTAAAACCTGTTGTTTTGTTTTTTGAGATAAGGTTTCTCTGTGTAAGAGTCCTAGCTGTCATGGAACTTACTCTGGAGACCAGGCTGGCCTCGAACTCAGAGATCCACCTGCCTCTGCATGCTGAGCTCTGGGATTATAGACATGGGCCACCACAGCCCAGCACAAAATAAAATCTTAAAAGACTATCCTGAGTGATGATTGATCTTTACTCTTTGAGGGTGTCTAATTGAGCCAATCATCAGGTCATTATCATCATACAGCTAATCTGTGCTCAGCTCAGTCCTTGCCACACATTGTTAGGAGAATCTGGCAAATGAAGTGATTCAGGCTTAAAGGGCAGAAAGCAGCGGGGCTGAGACGGACCAGGCTGGGCTGTTCTGGAATTACATCCCTTGTAAGGCACTCATTCAGTTGACCTCAGCTTTCCTGTCCCTGTGTAAACCCTCATCTGCTTGCCCTCTGCTCACATCCTGTAATGACACTAGTGGAAGATTCTCTTCCTGATCTGGAGAGACAGTTGGAGGAAGGACCTGGAAATGTGAGAGAATTACCGTCCCTGGGAGAACTTTGAGTGCTTCAGCGAGCTCCCTGCAGCAGAGCCCGGCTATCTCTTGGGGCTATCTCCATGGTTGCACCTGGCGCCCTGGTCCTGATGGCTAGTTGCTTCCAGACTGGTTGGGAACCCCATCCATTAACATCTTCCACTGGATTGTTACCATTCTTTCTTCCATCATTTCTTTGCTTCTGTTTCCTTGGATCACCACCCATGTAAACTACTAAAATCCAAGACCTTATCTCAGACCCTCTTTTGGGGAAAACTAAGAAATCCATCAAGGGCAGGAGAGATGGCTCAGAGGTTAAGAACACTGCCTGTTCTTCCAAAGGTCTTGAGTTCAATTCCCAGCAACCACATAGTGGCTCAAAACCATCTGTAATAAGATCTGGTGCCCTTTTGTGGCCTGCAGTAATACATGCAGGCAGAACATAAAAATCTAAAAAAAAAAAAAAACTTTAAAAAAGAAATCCATCAACTATGACTCTAAGAAATAAGACATATATGAAACATGTTTTTGCATTATCATTGGTAAAGAAATACATGCTACTTGTTCCACCAACTCTGAAGAAGCAGACAGATTCCTGGCTGTTGTCTTCCTCCCCCTTCTCTCCCTCTCTCTGTGTCTGTGTCTCTATCTTCTCTCTTTCCTTCCCTTATTTTCTTACCTCCTCCTCCTCAATAAATTCTTCCATATAAGCTAAAAAGAATGAAATACATGTTGACAGCCAGAGCTGTTACATAAACCTGTTTGAGAGAGGAAAGAAAAAAAAAAGAAAAAAGAAAAAGAAATACAGGTAGTAGTCAGATGTGCTGGCACACGCCTTTAATTCCAGCACTCAGGAGGCAGAGGCAGGCGATCTCTGTGACTTCAAGGCCAGCCAGATCTGTCTACACAGCAATTTCAGGACAGCCAGAACTACACGGAGACTTTGTCTCAAAAAAGAAAGGAAGGAAGGAAGGAAGGAAGGAAGGAAGGAAGGAAGGAAGGAAGGAAGGAAGGAAAGGAAGGAAGAGAGGGTGGGCCCAAGTGTCTATTCAGTTCACACTGTAACTTGGCTTCACTGTAGTATTATGAGTGAATGATTCATAAATTGTATATGTTTAAGCCGGGCGTTGGTGGCGCACATCTTTAATCCCAGCACTCGGGAGGCAGAGGCAGGCGGATCTCTGTGAGTTCGAGGCCAGCCTGGTCTCCAGAGCGAGTGCCAGGACAGGCTCCAAAGCTACACAGAGAAACCCTGTCTCGAAAAACAAACAAACAAAAAAATTGTATATGTTTGGCTGGAAGTGTGTGGCTCAGTTGTAGAGCATGTGCTTAGCATGTGCTAGGTACTGGGTTCATCTTAGTTTGTAAACAAGTTAAATGTACAGATTTTTATGTACATCCATGCATATTCCTGTTGTGTGATGTTTTTGCTTTTTTGGCTTTTTGGGGGACCTCCCACCCAGCTCCCAAATAAATCATACATGGAGGCTTATTCTTAATTATGACTTCCCAGCCTTAGCTTGGCTCATTTCTTGCCAGCCTTTAAAAGAAATAATCTATTTAATCTTTATTTTATGTGCTTTGGGTTGAAGATATCAGATCTCCTAGAACTAGAGTTACAGTTGTAAGCTGACATATGGGTTCTGGGAATTGAACCCGAGTCCTCTGGAAGAACAGTCAGTACTATTAAGTACTGAGACAACTCTCCAGCCCTCTTGCCAACTGCTAACTTCAATTATCCAGTCTTTCTTTTGCCTGTAGACTTTTTCTCTTCTATTCCTGTATACTTTTCTGTTTCTTATTCTGTGGCTTGCTGTGTAGCTGGGTGGCTGGCCCCTGATGTCCTCCTCCCCTTGTTCTCTCTTTACTCCTTCCTTTGCCCCCAGATTTCTCCTCATATTTATTCTGCCAGCCAGCCCCACCTATTTCTCTGTTCTGCCTCCATATTGGCGGTTCCCTCAATATTGGCCATTCTGCTCTCTACTACACCATCCCATGTTTTAGACAGGCACAGTAACAGAGCCTCACAGAGTTAAACAGATGCAGCATAAACAAAAGTAACACACCTTAAAATAATATCCCCCCAACACATTCCCGTGTGTGTGTGTGTGTGTGTGTGTGTGTGTGTGTGTGTGTGTGTGTGTGTGTGTGATTTTGAGATAAACTTGCTTTCTGTAGCTCAAGCTGGCCTGGAACTCAGCTAGACACCCTTAGACACCCAAATGCTGGTATTTACTAAAAGGATCTCTTCCTGGCTTTGTTTGTTGGGGTTGTTTTTAGACAGAGTCTCTCAATGTAGTTCTGACGGTCTTGAAGCTCTATATAGACCAGGCCTTCCTTCAACATTCTGGGATTAAAGGCATATGCATCTTAGGCTGGCCTCAGATTCACTGTATAGTAGAGGATGGCCTTGAACTGTTTTTTAAAGAGGGGTCTTTGTCTTCATGCACATTGCACACCAGAAGAGGACATTGGATTGTATAGAGACTAGTTATAGAAGGTTGTGAGGTGGTATATGTACTGGGACTTGAACCCAGGACCTCTAGAAGAGCAGCCAATGCTCCAGTACTGAAATCTCTTCTGCCCCCCCCCTTGATGTTTCGAGACAGGGTTTCTCTGTGTTGTTCTGGCTGCCCTGGAACTTAATCTGTAGAGCCTGTGTCACCACTGCTGGCACCCATGGGACTTTAAAAACTAGTTTCATGATCTTTGCCCCAGACCAATTGACTCATAATTTCCAAGGACAAGACACAGAATTCTAATTGCTTTGACATATTTGGATAAAGCTGTAAATATTTTAAAGCAATAGAACGGGAACCCTTGCTTTTCCTCTGAAGACTCATTTTGCTAATACTTTAAAAGCTAGTGAAAAGATAAGGTGACAAATGGGTTCCAATGACAAGGGCTGAGTCCTAATAATGTGCTCAGAAATGCTTCTCAATGCATTCATCTGTTTAATCCCTACAGCCCTGTGAGTGGGTTCCTTTTTTCTTTTTTGGGGGGTGAGGTGGGGTGAGGTGGGGTGAGGTGTGTGTTTTGAGACAGGGTTTCCCTGTGGCTTTGGAGGCTGTCCTGGCACTCGCTCTTGTAGACCAGGCTGGCCTCGAACTCACAGAGATCTGCCTGCCTCTGCCTCCCGAGTGCTGGGATTAAAGGCATGTGCCACCAATGCCTGGCCAAACATTTTAAAATTAACATTAAACCTCTGATTTTTTTTGGGGGGGGGTTGAGACATGGTTTCTCTGTGTAATAGCCTTTGGCTGTCTTGGAACTTGCTTTGTAGACCAGGCTGTCCTTGGACTCACAGAGATCCATCTGCCTCTGTCTCCCTCCCTGGTGGGATTAAAGGCCCAAGACCCCAGCTGCCCAGCTATGAGTGGTTATTTTTAAAAGCAGTTGTGGGATTGGGCAGAACATTAAAGTCTCCATTTACATAAGGTTGTTACCCCCCCCCCCGCCACCCCCGCCACATATCAGAAATAGCAAAATTGAAGGCTGCTTTCATTTGATGTGCTAATAAAAACAAGAACTTTCTGGCTACAGGCAGTGGTGGCGCACACCTTTAGTCCCAGTACTTGGGAGGCAGAGGCAGGCAGATATCTGTGAGTTCAAGACCAGCCTGGTTTATAGGAGCTAGTTCCAGGACAGCCTCCAAAGCCACAAAGAAACCCTGTCTTGAACAGCCCCCCCCCCAAGAACCTTCTGACCTACACACACACACACACACACACACACACACACACACACACACACACACGCACAGGCACATGGTTCATGGCCATACCCACAAATAAATCAATCTAATTTACTTAGAGACTGGGTCTATGTAGTCCTGGCAATCTGGGAACTCAAATGATCCTCCTATCTCTGTCTCCCAAGTGCTGGGAGTATGAGCCATCACGCCATGATTGGACTACCTGTTTATGTCCTACCTAGATCTTTTTTTTTTTTTAAAGATTTTATTTATTTATCATGTATACAGTCTTATGCCTGCATGCCAGCAAAGGGCACCAAATCTCATTCAAAGTGGTTGTGAGCCACCATGTGGTTGCCGGGAATCGAACTTAGGACCTCTGGAAGAGCAGTCAGTGCTCTTACCCGTTGAGCCATCTCTCCAGCCCCTACTTAGATCTTTTAAAGAAGTAAATCTTTTTAATGGTTTATGTGCATTGTGTTTTGCCTGCATGTATGTCTGTGTGAATGTATCAGATTCCTGAGTCACAGAGAGTTGTGAGCTGCCACATGGGCTGGGAATTGAACCTGGGTCCTCTGGAAGAGCAGCCAGTGCTCCTAACAGTTTTCCAGGCCCCAATCAATAACCTGTTTCCCAGGTGGCTAAGAGCACTAAATGTAAAGCAATTTGAAAAGTACTATGTTACAAAATAGGTACTTAACAAAGATACTTGCTCTACTTTCCAGAAGGTGTGCAGGGGAATCAACCAAATACCTGGAAAAAAAGCAAATCACCAATCTTTTGATTTTGATGAGATGGAAATCAGATAATCAAAACTAAAAATTACATGTGGAAGAGGTGACTTCAGAGAAAAATTCATGGCTTTAAGGACTTACATTCCAAGGATCAAACAATAAAAGTACAGAGAATAAACATTCAGTATAAGGTCAACTCTCTATTTCAAACAAGCAGCTATTAATGAGCACACTGGAATGATAACAGCAAACAGTGAACAATGCAAAAAGATAGACAAGGTGGGAATGTTTAAGTATGCTCAGGCCTTGATGAAATTATAAGAGGTACATGACCTCAACAACTATGTCCACTTCAACATTAGGTATCCTAGAAAAGACTGTGCTAAGTGTTATGTGGCTGGGTAAAGTTAATTCTTGTTTTTTTTTTTCTTCCCCCTTTTAAGACAAGATTTCTTTGCGTAGCCTTGGCTGTCCTTGAACTAGTTGTGTAGACCAGGCTGTTCTTGCATTTTATCCTAGTAGCTTGTTAAAAGCTGCTTTTCCTAGTGTCAGAAATACATGATGGCCTTTCTCTAACTCTGTCCCCATGCCAGTCACCAGCCCTAGAACCCCAAGTGTTAGAGCCCCTTCCTGCATGCTGGAGCGCCACAGGATCTCACACCTGAAGACATAAGCCTTGTGCCTGCCTGCCCACGCCTCTTGCTAGTAGTCCGAGATGCTCACCTTTACTGCATAGCTAAGGATCTCTGGGTTTTCACCTTACCTAAGTCCATGAAGGTCAATGAACCCAGGATGTGTTACACCTCAGAGTGAAGAATGGGTGGTTAACAACAGAGCAAAAGACCTCTTGCAGAAACCACAGGGGATGAGTGAGTTTGGGCAATGAATATGAGGCTAACCAGACCATGACTGGAGAACCAGTAAACTGTCCACTCACACTCACCCCGAGGACATGCAGGCTGAAGATGCACTTGCCAGCACAGGTGCAGTTCAGGAGTAGACAACAGTCAAGGAGCAATTCTAGGGGCTTGTAGCTCCCATGGAATTGGTTCTAGTCTTGGGTCAGATGAAGTGTTGGACTGCTGAAGGTTCTCTGAGAACCTGGAATGAGTTCCCTGCTCCTGAATGATGGTCAGATACTGCCTGTTTAAACTTCTTCCCTTTACTCTTTTTTTGGGGGGAGTGGTGGAGGGGGCTCAAGACAGGGTTTATCTGTGGCTTTGGAGTCTGTCCTGGAACTAACTCTTGTAGACCAGGCTGGTCTCGAACTCACAGAGATCCTCTTGCCTCTGCCTCCAGAGTGCTGGGACCAAAGGTGTGCGCCACCACAGCTCCACTCTTCCCTATACTCTTTAAAATGAGGCAGCTAGGTAAGAGACCCAAAGCTGAACCCAGCTTTGCTAAAATTCTACTTCCCAGCCCTCCTTCCTCTTGGAATGCGCTAAAACAGATATTAAAGGGTCACCACTGCCTAGTCCTTCACCCTGTATTTCAAACCTTAAGCTCAAAGCCACTCCATGTCTCTACCAGTACACAATAAGCTGGGCAGTGGTGACGCATGCCTTTAAACCCAGCACTCAGGAGGTTGAGGTAGGTAGATCTCTGTGAGTTCAAGGCCAGCCCGGTCTACAGAGCTAGTTCCAGGACAGTCAAGTGTACATGAAGAAAACTTGTTCTGAAAAACCAAAAGAAGAAAAAAGAAAGCTAAGTTCCATTGGACTCCAGAGTCCTAATTCTCTGCTGTATCTCCAGTACTTACAATAGTAGCTGGTACGTGGTATGTAGTAGCTGCTCAGTAATTGTGTTAAATATACATGTGCCGGGGCTGGAGAGATGGCTCAAAGGTTAAGAGCACTGACTGCTCTTCCAGAGGTCCTGAGTTCAATTCCCAGCAACCACATGGTGACTCACAACTATCCGTGACTCACAACCATCCGTTATGAGATCTGGTGCCCTCTTCTGGTGTGCAGATATACATGGAAACAGAGTGTTGTATACATAATAAATAAATAAAATCTTTAAAAAAAACATTAAAAAAATATACATGTGCCTTAACACACAGTCTGTCAAGAGGAGAAAAAGAGGTAAAATTAGGTAGGTCAAAAAAAAAAAAAAAAGTAGGTAGGTCACAGGAGCTCACAAATTCAAGACTAGCCCAGGCAACATACTAAGACTATCTCTAAAGAACAAACAACAAACAAAACTTTATTAGGATTCCAATAAAAACACAAACTTCTTTTGAGTTTGAAGTTACAAGTCTATGTATGTATTTTCATTTGACTAATAAACTTTTCCACAATCCCATCGAGTCTTTCAGGCTCCATCAATTTATTTACCAGTTCTTGTTCAACTGCCATCAGAGCCAGGCCAGTATATTTCTCTTGTCCCATGGTACGAAGTAAGTATTTTTTAAGATGAGGCAGTGTGGAAAATGACTTTTCATTATTTGTTGAAGTAATTGGCCAAGATAAAGCAATATGTAACAGTTTCGAGATACAAGGAATATTATTGTGGAGACCATGCTGGCTAAATAAACAGCCAAGGTCAACGAAGCTTAAAGATCCATAATCTGTAACAAAATTGAGATTTGCATACTGCCGGTAAAATCTAAGTTCAGGGATAATGTCTGCATCAAGCTTATAAAATTCTTGAACATGTTTTGCTGCTGCTTCATCTAAGGGTTCATTCCATTTAAACAATAGCTCTGAAATTTGTTTCATTTTGCAATAGTCAAACTCTGAAAAACATAACTTTAAATTTTTTAATACACTATCCAAACCTTGGTAATAAACATTAATTTTATAGTGTTCATGTGCTGCAGTAGGACAAAACATACTCTCCAAGTTGCCAGGATCTACTGTTTTCTGAATTTTTCTTCTTTTTTGAAAGGCGGGCTTTTCAACTTCAAAACCCTTACTGGTAATTTTTTTACATATTTCAGCTGCTCCATCCCAGATACTCTTGAAATACATGTCACTCCTTTCAGAAGATAAACATTCCAAAATTGCTTCTATTTTTGAAAACAAAGAAAAGATGTCCACAGTTTCACTCTGAAACTCTCTAGAAAGAATTCCTGTAATACTAAGTACTCGATAAAGAAATTTCAAACAGAATATAAATTCAAACTTGGTAACCACCACCAACAGATCATTCAGTTGGTCAGCCACAGCTGTGCCTGAGGAATGTCGAGACACTGCATTCAGTGTCTCAATGATCTCTGGAAGACATTCTGTCACAGACAGTAACAAGTGATCGTGGGCTGTCCAGCACGTCTGTGATGTGTGTTTTTTACAGGTTTTATTTTGACTTAGTTTGCACCTGGTTTGCAAAGTTGCCAACATTTCTCCTGACATACGAACAGTGTTGAACAAAGAACTAAGAGCATTTAGTGTACTCCGGAGTTCTTTTACTTCTTTACAAAAACTAATGACTGCTAATTCAAAAAAATGTGCGTAACAATGTACATATAAAGCTCGTGGCTCTTCCTTCTTCAATTCTGTTACAACTTCATTAAATTTTACTCTCAAATTCGTGGCACTATCATAGGCTTGACCACATATCTTATTAAAATCAATCCCGACCTGCTGGAGGTAAGCTTTGATATGCTTGTGTACAGGGACTGCAGCCATCTTCTCAATATTAACAAACCCCAGGAACCTTTCTTTAACAAGAACAGCACTTGAGGTTTTTTGTGGGTATCTCACACACACTGAAAGCTGTCCTTTAGTGGCAATATCGGTTGTCTCCTCACATATTACTGAAAAAGCTGAGGAGACATTGATCTCACTCACAATGTCTTGCAAGATTTCAGCCTGTATTATTTCAATAATCTCCTCCTGGACTTGGGTACTACAATAGAAGTCAACATGTGAACTCATGCGCCGAAACACTTCTCCTCCTTTATCTCTTGCTCTAATTTCTAGTAATTCCAAAAAATTGCCTTTATTAATGGATGAGATAGACTGGTCATTTCCTTTTAGGAGCAAACACTGTTTTCCAAGAAATAAGATGTTTTCAATGATGAGCTTTAGGTACCTTTTATTTCCCTCAACACGTTTTGAATAAACAGATGAACCATCACGTGGCATTTCATCCAGAAAGTGGTACTGTCTCCAAAACTTCAGTGACTTTAAATGCATTTCACTTTCTTCATGCTTCCTGAATTTTTCTAGCATTTTCTCCCAGTCAGCAGTTCCTTGGGGTGCAAATGATTGTCTCTGGCAGCTAAAATTTTTCTGGTAGAACAAGTGGCAAGAATAGCAGAATGCAACATCATTCCTAGTACTGTGGTTCAAATGCTGAGAACCTGAGCGCCAAGATTTTCTAATACTTTGTGATTCTTTTTTAACTTTTTGCACTGTGGATGTAGACTTTGGATAACAAGGTCTATCATTTACTTCCATAGATTCTATGTTGTGTCCCTGCTTTGACCTACTGTTGTTCTGTGCTTCCACACTGGGACCAGCTGTGTCTTCAACGTGCACTGATGAAGACAGGAGAAACCTTGGCTGTTCCACACTATTACCAACACTACTACTGGATTCACTGGGTGAGTTCTTAGGACAAAAATGATAAAATAACAATTGTTTAAGTATTTTCAAATAATAAAAATACCACACAAACTGTAGTATAAACTTCTCTATGAGAGACATTAACAATTATTATTCACCATGTAGATTCAGCACTGATGTTTAAAGGAGCTCTAGGTATAAAATGCAGAAAAATATTTTTTTTTTTTCCCTCAAGACAGGGTTTCTCTGTGCAGCCCTGGAACTTTAACTTTCTCTGTAGACCATGCTGGCCTCGAACTCACAGAGTTCTGCCTGCCTTTGCCTCCCAAGTGCTGGGATTAAAGGTGTGCTAGAAAAAAAAAATTATTACTCAGATGAGTAGAAATATTTACTCAAAAAGGAAGCTAGGCATGGTGGCACTCACCTTTAAATCTAGCACTTTAGAGGCAGAGGAAGGCAGATCTCTGCAAGTTCAAGGTCAGCCAGAGTTACACAGTGAGATCTTGTCTAGGGCTGGGGAGATGGTTCAGTGGTTAAGAGCACTGACTGCTCTTGTAGAAGACCCAGGTTCAATTGCCAGCACCCACATGGCAACTCACAATTGTCTGTAACTCCAGTTCCAGGGAATCTGACATCCTTACATACATGCAGGCAAAACACCAGTGCACATAAAAGAAAAATTAAAAAAAAAGAAAAAGAAATAAGAAAAACTCAGAGAAAAATGCAACAATACTTTAAAATTTGTTTCTATTTTTAATTTTATTTTTTGTTGTTGTTGTGCATGGTGTTTTACCTGCATGAATGTCTGTGCACTACTTATGTGCCTGTTATTTGCAGAGTCAAAAAGAGGGCTTCTCGGATCCCCTGGAACTGGAATTACAGATGGTTGTGGGCTATCATGAGGCTGTCTAGGAACTAAACTCAGGTCTTCTAAGGCAGTAGTCAGTGCTCTTAACTGCTAAGCCATCTCTCCAGCTACAATACCTTATAGCATATATAAAAATGTATCAACAGAGCTAGGTGGTGGTGGCACAAGCCTTTAATCCCAGAACTCAGGAGGCAGAGACAGGCAGATCTCTGTGAGTTCGAGACCAGCCTGGTCTACAAGAGCTAGTTCCAGGACAGCCTCCAAAGCCATAGAAAAACCCTGTATTGAAAAACAAAAACAAAAACAAAAAAAAAAAAAGAAAAAAAATGTATCAACAGTCAGTTGGCATGCCTTTAATCCCCAGCACCCAAGGGTGGAGGGTGGAGGGGAAGGTCCAAACTGGAGACTGGAGAGATGGCTCAGAGGTTAAGAGCACTGACTGCTCTTCCAGAGGTCCTGAGTTCAATTCCCAGCAACCACATGGTGGCTCACAAGCATCCATAATGAGATCTGGCGCCCTCTTCTGGCACGGAGGCAGAATGTTGTATACATAATAAATAAATAAATAAAATAATAAATAATAATAAATAAAATCTTAAAAAAAAATCCCCAGCACTTGGGAGGCAGGTTCAGATCTCAGAACCTAGTCTACAAAGTGGCTTCCAGGACAGGTAGGGATGTTACAGAGAGAAGCCTTGTGTCAAACAAACAAAACATATTACTAAGTAAATTAAAAAAAAAAAAATGTAAAAGAGCTGAGTGGTGGTGGCACATGCCTTTCATCTCAGCACTTGGGAGAAGAAGCAGGTGAATCTCCGAGTTCAAGGCCAGCCTGGTCTACAGAGTCATTTCCAGGACCGCTAGGATTACACAGAAAAACCTTGTCTCAACAAACAAATGAACAAACAACTATCTATGTATGAAAACACAACACACACATTCCTGTTTAAAACTGAAAAGAACTAGGCTAAAACTTACTTGTATAATGACATTTGTAGGAATAGAAGAAAGTGAACCTGTTGAAATAAAGCATATATTCAAGATTTCATACTTTAATAGTACCAAAATCTCATGCAGCTTATTTCCTATCAAGAAACAGACAGACAGAGTCAACAATATGACAAAACATTGTTTATATCAAATGTCTATTTACCTTGTAAGAGATCAGCGTTCATGAGCAGGCCAACATGATCATTTACTAATGACATTATATTACTTATAACTGGAATTGGATATTTCCTTGAAGAAAGATTTCCTTTTGAAGCTTTGTGTACCATGGAAACATTTACTGACAAAAGTAAACAAAAATCCTTGTTATAATCCAGGCAGAAACCAAAGTACGATTTAATAGTGTTTTTGTGCTGAGGGTTATAAATCAGTTGGAGAATGCTTGCCTAGCATACAGTCTAAATGCATCATCACACCTTATCCAGTAGTGGGCATGGAACACAGGGCTTCATGCATGCTGAGCAAGTACTCTGACAATTGAACTACATTACCAGTCTGTTTGGATTTTTGTTTGGTTGCTTGTTTAAGACAAGGTTTCTCTGTATAGCCCTGGCTGTCCTGGAACTTACTCTGTAGACCAGGCTGGCCTCTAACTTAAGAGATCTGTCAGCCTCTGCCTCCCAAGTGTTTAGATTAAAGGCATGCACCACCACTGCCCTTGGAACTTTTTTTTTCTTTTGTAAATAAAGATTTATTTGTGAGGTGAATGTTATTACATGGATGCTGGAATCTGAACTTGATCCTCATAATTGAGCAGAAAGCAGTATTTTTTTTTTTAAAGATTTATTCATCACATATAGTGTTCTGAATGTATGTGTGCTTGCAGGCCTCAAGAGGGCACCAGATCTCATTACAGATGGTTGTGAGCCACCATGTGGTTGCTGGGAATTGAACTCAGGACCTCTGGAAGCAGGCAGTGCTCTTAACCCAAGTCATTTCTCCAGGCTCCAGCAAGCATTCTTGCTGCTAAGCCATCTATCCAGTATTCACTTGGAATTTTAAGTCACTCTAATATGGAAATTAGTCAGTTATAAATTAAAAGCAAAGTGTGTCTGTGTCTCCCAGTACTTAGTAGAACTTTGGAGTTGTTGGGTATTACCTGTCGAAGATTCCATCACGGCACTGTTGTATGAAGAAAAACAAACAGAGCAGAAAACCTCTATGTTCCCCAAGTCATTAGTAATCACAATCATCTCATCTGAGAGTTTCAGTGTTTTGCAAGGAAAAGATCTAAGTATTCTGGGTGGTTTCTGTTTAGAAATTAAAAATAATATTCATATTTCTGGTATATCACATGCAGCGCTAAAAACATTAAGCATACCTACTGTAATTGCTTTTAACTGAAATATACAAACAATAGCAATTTTTTATACTTCCTTAGAAACAATAAGACAGTAGAAGTTGCAACAACAAAACAAAGCAATTTGCAGTTTATCAGAAACTATCCATCATTTAATAGTAATAACACATATGCAATGAAAAAAAAGGTCATAAAAGAGGTTTATTATCCCAGACAACTAAAGCCTATTGAATAAGAACACATGTATAATTATAGTTTCCTTTTTTTTTTTTTAAACTCAGTACATCATCCTTGATCATGACCTCAAGAAAACCTTCTGCCAGGTCTAAGGAGTCAGAAAAGGCTAAACTATTTGAGATACTGAGGCAATAAGTGTTTCTCTAGGACAGTGGCTCCCAACCTTCCTAATGCTGCAACCTTTTAAAACAGTTCCTCATGTTGTGGTGACCCCCAACCATAAAATTATTTTGTCGTTACTTCATAACTGTAATTTTGCTGTTTTGAATTGTCATGTAAATTTCTGATACACAGAATATCTGATATGGAACCCTCAATGGGGTCATGAACACAGTTAAAAACCACTGCTCGAGGTTAACTTCATGGTAAAGATTCACAAGCATAGGCAGAGATATACCTGTCTGTACGTGTGCCTCCCAAGTGCTGGGATTAAAGGTGTGTGCCATCTGTGCCGCTGCTGCCACTCCCACCCGCACCACCCTGCAGAAGAGGGCACCAGATTTTATTGCAGATGGTTGTGAGTCATCATGTGGTTGCTGGGAATTGAACTCAGGTCCTCTGGAAGAGCAACCAGTGCTCTTAACCTCTGAGCCATCTCTCTGGTGGCCTTTAACTGCAGCACTCAGGAGGCAGAGGCAGGTGGATCTCTGTGAGTTAGAGGTTAGCCTAGTCTAAAAAGCCAGTTCCAGGACAACTAAAGTGGTTACACAGAGAAATGCTGTCTTGAGGAAAGAAAAAAAAAAGAAAGAAAGAAAGAAGGAAAAAAAACAGAAACAAAAACAAAACAAAACAAAACAAAAAAAGAATCCCAAACATAAACTGGGCGTTGGTGGCGCAGGCCTTTAATCCCAGCACTCAGAAGGCAGAGGCAGAGGCAGGCGGATCTCTGTGAGTTTGAGACCAGCCGGTCTACAAGAGCCAGTTCCAGGACAGCCTCCAAAGCTACACAGAGAAACCCTGACTCGAAAAACCCAAGGGGGGAAAAATTATTGTGTATACAGTGTTCTGCCTGCATGTATCCCTATGTGCCAGAAGAGGGAACCAGATCTCATTACAGATGTTTGAGAGCCACTATGTGGTTGCTGGGAATTGAACTCAGGACCTCCGGAAGAACAGCCAATGCTCTTAACCTCTGAGCCAGCTCACCAGCCCCAGTTTCATGTTCTTTGTTTTTTGTTTTTGCTTTTACGAGACAAGGTTTCTCTGCATTACTTTGGAGGCTGTCCTGGAACTCACTCTGTAGACCAGGCTGGCTTCAAACTCACAGAGATCCACCTGCCTCTGCCTCCCAAGTGCTGGGATTAAAGGTGTGGGCCACCAACTCCCGGCCAGTTTTATGTTCTTAATGGTATTGGGAGGTAGGCTAAGCACTCTCTTTAAGTGTAACACGATTGAGGGGTGTTTTTTCTTTTTTCTTTTGGTTCCTAGCAGTCTTATTCCACATTGAAATAATTCCCTTCTAAAGTTAACAGGGCTCATACTCCCATAGAGCACTTGCCCATTCGTGAACTGTGTTCCCCTATCATGATTAGAATAAGACTGTCCCAGCAATTGGAGGTTTACTCCTTGTGCAGGTGAATAATGCACCTGTCACTGTTTTTATTTGCACACACCCACCAGGATTTAAATCCTTCTGCTTTTTCCCTCAGGGTTTTTTGTTTTTTTTTTTTTCCCCCTTCATATAGGGTTTCTCTCTATTGCTTTGGAGCCTGTCCTGGAATTAGCTCTGTAGACCAGACTGGCTTCAAACTCACAGAGATCCACCTGCCTCTGCCTCCCGAATGCTGGAATTAAAGGCATGGGCCAGCAACACTCGGCTGTTTTGTTTTGATACAGGGTTTCTCTGTGTAGTTCTAGTCATTCTGGAACTCACTTTGTAGACCAAGCTGGCCTAGAACTCCAAGATCTATCAATTTGCCACTGCCTCTTGAGTGCTGGGATTGAAGGCATGTGCAACCAATGACCCACTTAAAAAAAAAAAAAAAAAAGATAGGGTTTCACTATGTAGCCCTGACCTGGAACTTGGTAAACTTGATGAGATCCACCTGCCTCTGACCCTCAACTACTTGGATTATTACTAGATCACAGAGCTTCACATAGCAATCAAGATATGTATTAGTCCTAATTCACAGACAGGATCAGACCAGTAATTGTGTTCATCTCATTTAGTCCACCACAGCATGGCTAGCCTCTCTAATCTCAGAAGCACCCAAAGGTTCTCCTATAGGAACTGTAAAAGTCTTTTTCATTTTCATCAACTATCAAAGAGCTCCCCAATGATAGCAAACCAGAGATTACCTGGTGGAGGGAATAGCAACTCTTTCTGCTCCCCTGTTTCTATGCACTAGTATTCTCTGCATTATTTAGTATGGAGACTGCACTCCACCTGAGTATGTGTGTAGAACAGACTACAGTCCATGTAACAGTAAGTTCCACAGTTCTTACATCAATTCATAATCATGCTGGCAGCAGAATAAAAATCTGAAAAGTAGGTATTACTCAAAGACTAAAACAACAGAACCAACGACATTTAAACTGAATCCTTAGAACCCTTCTAAATGTTGAAGGTCACCCACACTTACAGTAGATGTCTTCTGACACATGCTGCACCTCAGCAAAGTGCTATCAGTACACATGGCAATGCATGGACTTCTTTTCTCTTCATATGATAAAAGGCAAGATTGGCTACAAAAGTTTTTGTTGCAGCTACTGTCCTTCAACTGGACATTCTTCATATCCTTCAGATTTAAAATGTCTCTAAAACAACAACAAATGCTTGTTAATAGGATGATAAATATATGAAGTAACTCATGAGTTTTGTGTGCACATGAGGGGACCAGAGCAGAATACTAGGTATCTTCCCCTCTTGCTTTCTATATTGTCCTGACCCATGCTAGAACTGGGAGCTAGAGTCACTATTTTGGCTAGTTAGGCAGTGAGCTCTTGGGATCCTTCTGCCATGCATTCACTGTAAAACAAAATATGCCAATTTAGTTTCAGAAATTAAGGATATTATTAATAAAACAATATTTTCAAGTTATTTCAATATGAACCTTGATAATCCCTAGCACCCACATGGAGCCTACAACTGTCTATAATTCCTGTTTCAGGAGATCCAGTGCCCTCTTCTGGATCCAGGGGCAATGCATACACTAGGTACACAGACACATAAGCAGGCAACACCCCCCCACCCCCCCACAAAATTGGAAGGTATTCTGTGACTGTCCTAGTTTGCTACTACTGCTGTGATAAAGGCCATGACCAAAAGCAACTCACTGAGGAAAGGATTTATTTCTGCTTACAACTTTCAGGTCATAATCCATCACTGAAGGAAGTCAGGGCAGGAACTGAAGTAGAGGCCACAGAGGGATGCTGTTTACTGGCTTGCTGTCAACCTGCTTTCTTAGACAACACAGGACCACCTGTCCAAGGGTGGTGCCACCCACAGTGGGATGGGCCCTCCCACATCAATCATTGATTAAGAAAATGCCCTTGTCTACAGGCCAATTTGATGGAGGCATTTTCTCAATTGAAGTTCCTTCTTCCCAGATGACCCTAGCTTGTGTCAAGCTGACAGAAAACTATCAACACGGTCATAAAATGGGACATAAAGCACTTTGTTCTGTCTATCAGTGGTAGACTACTGCCTCAAGACAAAGTCTATATAGGAAATTTGAGTTGCAATCTTAGCCATCTTTTTCACAAAACATTTTTATTTGAACATATGCTAAACTACAGCCCAGAAGTGGACATCGGGCAGCTATTTTCTTGAAAATGAAGAAAGGGGCGCTGGAGAGATGGCTCAGAGGTTAAGAGCACTGACTGCTCTTCTAGAGGCCCTGAGTTCAATTCCCAGCAACCACATGGTGGCTCACAACCATCCGCTATGAGATCTGGTGCCCTCTTCTGGTGTGCAGATATACATGGAAGCAGAATGTTGTATCCATAATAAATAAAATCTTAAAAAGAAAATGAAGAAAGGCTGCCATTTCAAGGAAAACAACTCACAGTATTTACCATTGAGCTTGTAAGTAAAAGTTCTTGTCATTTGTAGCTTAATCAATTCTTTTTTTCCTCTATTTATTATTATTATTATTATTATTATTATTATTATTAATTCAAGTTAGGGAACAGGCTTGTTTCACATGTATTTCACCTCTCCCTTTCCCTCCCCTCACTCCCATTCCTTCTCCCCCAGCTTAATCAATTCTTAAGATTTGAAGGCTTTTCTGGTGAAATTGGTGGTAATTTTTAAAATACTTTCTAGCTCTAACTCTGCCATGGATTTTTGTTTTGTTTTGTTTTGTTCAAGACAGGGTTTCTTTGTGTAACTGCCCTAGATGTCCTGAAACTAGCTCTGTAGACCAGGCTGACCTCCAACTCACAGAGATCTGCCTGCCTCTGCCTCCCGAGTGCTGGGATTAAAGGCGTGCACCACCACCATCCAGCTTGTCATGGGTTTAATTTTCCACGGTAGATAAGCATATAAAAATATATCTGGGGACTGGAGAGATGGGTCAGCATTTAAAGAGCACTGGCTGCTCTTTCAGAGGACCTCAGTTCAATTCCCAGCACCCACATGACAGCTCACAACTAACTGTAACTCCAGTTCTAGGGGATCTGACAACTTTACACCAATGCACATAAAATAATGCTAAATTATTAAAAAAGAAAAAAATATAGCTTACAGTAAAAGTATAAAACCCAATGGGAAGTTCCACAGCTTCTGTTTTCAATTGTTTCTCCAACTGTATACAAGTTCACTGAGTTGTACAGTCTTTGGGTCTGGTTAATTTTGGTATGTGATTTTTTTTTGAATATAATAAAATTTAAAATTCAAAAAGAAAAGGGAAAAAAAGCTAACTATGTTAGAGGGACCCTTACAGTTAACTAAAAATAACTGAGTACAGGTGTGAATTGGGTGGTATAAATAAATTAAACATTAGTGAATAGGCCTATTTTGAACTGGAATGACTGTCTTCAGAATTTCTTTTTGTTTCTAATACTGAAGTGTGGAAATGATGCTTCTTAAACGAATCTTAATTCAATAACAAGTCTCCTGTTTGTAATAGTATTTTAAACATCATCTTCAAAGTCGTACTTCATTAAGTATTAATAAAAAGAAAATAAATCATAGCTTAAAAAAAGGCCTGAAAAATGATTTAAATTTTTGGGATTACAACTGTGGCTGTGGTGGTGTATGCCCTTAATTCCAGCACTCAGGAGGCAGAGGCAAGAGCATAGTTTTGGTTCCAGGACAGCCTGGTCTATAGAGTGAGTTTTAAGTCAGCCAGGAAACCCTGTCTCAAAGGAACGAAAGAAAAAAAAGATGTTACGGAATGTGAAATGTTTACAAATCTCTATAAGGGATCTAGAGAGAAGGTTCAGTGGTTAAGAACACTGGCTGCTCTTTCAGAGGACCTGGGCTCATTCCCAGCAACCACATGTTGTTTCATAACCATCCATAACTACAGCTCCAGGGAACCCAATGTCTTATTCTGATTGCATACAGGCCAACATGTATTGCACATACATACATGCAGGCAAAACACTTAAACATGCAAAATAAGATAAATCTAAGAAGTCTCAATAAAAACATAGATCATTACTATGAATAATGATGGCCTCTTCTAGTCTAAGCATGACTACCATCTCTCAACCGATTTACAATTTCTAGTAAATGTATATATATATAAATTTTTTTTCCAGAGGAAGCTAAAGTTGTCTCCTATTTCTGCTCATACCTGATTGTTATGCTTTAAAAGAACAACTTACACAGTAAATTCTTTCTTGCATGAGTCATTTTCAACGCCCGTGACATGTAGCAAAGCTGGGGCTGAAGAAATGGAGTGCATATATGCTAAACATAGCAACAGAGTGTCTTAACGTCTCAGGGTCTCAGTTTCCTCAAAACCAAAAGAAAAGGTCTGCATTGGGTGATCTCTAATGTCCCTTCCAGGCTTATGATTCTGCAGAAAGAGAAAGCAGGCTGAAGAGAGTGTCCTGGAACCCACAGCTAGAAGGAAAACCAGCGACAGATATAGTACAATACTGTAGGATTGACAAAGCAAAGAGAGGGCTTGGAAAGGTGGCACAGAAGTTAAGGGCACTGACTGCTGTTGCAGAGGACCTGGGTTTGATTTCTAGCAAACCACATGGTGGCTCACAACTGTCTGTAACTCCAGTTTCAAGGGATCAAATACTCTCTTCTAGCCTCTGTAGGCCCCGGGCATGCATATACTGCACAAACACACAAAACACTCATACACAAAACAAAATAAACAAGCCTTAAAAATAAAAAAGGAGGGAAAAGAAAAAGCAAAGATAAAGTTAAGGAAACCTCCAGAAAATAGTACCTGAAACAAAAGACAACATTAAAAGCATCAGCCAAGTAAGGAATTGAATCAATCCTATACCAAGGGTTTGTAAGCCTATTAAAATAAGTGCAGGTAGCCCAACGTGGTGGCACACACCTATAGTCCCAGCACTTGGAAAGCAGAGGCAGGACGAACTTTGTGAGTTCAAGTCCAGCCCGCTCTACACAGTGAGCTCCAGGCTAGCCAAAGGCTAGTAAGACCCTGTCTCAAAACAAAACAAGAAACCCTATGGGAATTGGCAGCAAAGATGAGAAAATAATCTTGAGAGTTGAGTCCCTGACTCAAAAAAAAAAAAAAAAAAAAGGTGCAGATGACATACCACATCCACATTCTGAGCACTGAAAACATACTAATTAATGCTCATAATTCTCACATTTATTTAACAAAACAAAAAAAATGAAACAAAGAAGTTCTCAATGCTTCTCCACCCTTCCCTGTAATGTCTGTAAACCTCAACAACCACCAAAACTACTTCTGAGTGATCTATTAAAGGAACTGGAAGCAGAAGCAAATTCTTCTCACTAAGGAGACACATCTTCAGAGAAGATGAAAATATATAAAACTGTGACCAAAACTCTGACCAAGATCCATGTAGCAAAATAAAACACATAATTTAGGATTACATACCTTGAGCAGTTTAAGCACATCCTCTTGATGGGAGCTGGTGAGATGGTGGATGAAGTGTACTCATTGATGCAGAGTCTGGAGCAGAAGAGTTCAGCAGACCCTTTCTTCTGATACGCAGTCTGCCCCTCCTGTAACACTCTTTTACAACCGTAACAGGAAAGCTGGACAGCTGTGGCTGGAACTGCAGGAAGCATTTTATTCATGCTAGGTGATGCCAGAAGGCTGAAGGTCAGTAGTAGACTGTGGAGCTTTAGGAAGAAAACAGAATTCTCATTTACACGTGTATGCACCCATTTAGTTTAGAGGTTACTTCTAGACATGAAGCCCAACACAGAAAGTAGATAGACTAGCTGGGCAGTGGTGGTACACACCTTTAATCCCAGCACTTGGGTGGCAGAGGCAGGTAGATCTCTTGAGTTTGAGGCCAGACTGGTCTACAGAACAAGTTCTAGAACAGCTAGGGCTATGAAGAGAAGGCCTGTCTCAAAAAATCAAAATACAATAAACAAAACAATAACAACAAAAACCCACTAATAACCAAAAAGAAGATAAACAAAATTACCTATTTTATTGATCAAGAAAAGTTATGATTAGTTCTATTACCAGTGTCTGAAAATGGAGTTTCTTTTCTCCTAAATTTTGGGTTGCTGGGTTGTTTGACAACACTCTGAAAATAGAGAAGTGAAAATAATATATAGAATGTCTTCAAGGCAGTTGGACAATTCAACAGAAAATGACAAATTATGCTAAAGTGTGCTCAGCGATTTGTGTAAGGGGACTGAACTCCAAGTTATGGTTGTTATGTGTTTGTTGTTTGTTTTTGTTTCCTCTGTGTAACAGCTCTGACTGTCCTAGAACTCACTCTGTAGACCAGGCTGGCCTCCATCTGCCTGCCTCTGCCTCCCAGGTGCTAGGATTAAAGACACGTGCCATCATCACTTGACACCTTTTTTTAAAAAAGTAATTGTTTATTTTTATTTTATGCGCATTGGTGTTTTGCTTGCATGTATTTCTGTGTGAGGGTGTCAGATCCCCTGCAAATGGAGTTACAGATAGCCATGAGCTGCCATGTGGGTGCTGGGACTTGAACTCAAGTCCCTGGAAGAGCAAGCCGCTAATGTTTTTAACAGCAGCCTGGTGTTTGTTTTGAGACAGGGTCTCACTATGTGGCTCATGAATGCTGGGACTAAAGGCATGCAATAGCATGCCTGGCTTTTTCTTTTTTTAGTGTTTTTTTTTTCCTGATTTTTAATTTTTATTTTTTTTTGAATTAGAAACAAGATTGTTTTACATGTCAATCCCAGTTCCCATTCCCTCCCCTTCTCCCTACCATCTCTCCCCCCCCCTTTTTTTTGAGTGTTTTTAAACAAGGCAATTTCATGGAACAACAACTTGCCATTAAGGTTTTTTCAAAGTACCAATGCTGGTTTTTTTCCTTTCACCCATTATTCCTCAATGAAAAAATTATTTTAGTTGGGCGGTGGTATTAGCACATGCCTTTAATCTCAGCAACTGGGAGGCAAAGGCAGGTGGATCTCTGTGAGTCCTAGGTCAGCCAGGACTACAAAGTGAGATCCTGTCTCAAAAGAGAAAGAACGAAAGTTAGGGAGGGAGGGAGGGAGGGAGGGAGAGAGGGAGGGAGTTAGTTGATATTTTAGAAGTTCTTTCTAGGTTTGGTGGCTCACAGGTGTAACCTCAGTAAGTGGGAGGCGGAGGCAGAGGCAGAGGCAGAGGCAGAGGCAGAGGCAGAGGCAGAGGCAGAGGCAGAGGCAGAGGCAGAGGCAGAAGGATCACTGTGAATTCAAGTCAGCCTTGGTTGCAGTGAGTTCCAGGTTAGTCTGTACTTAGGGAGACCTTAAACAACCAAACAAAAACCAACAACCAAACAAAATTTCGCTTACCATTTCATTTTTTTGTTATCGTTTTTTGAGACAGGCTATCCTGGAACTCACTCTATAGACCAGGCTGACCTTGAAATCACAGAGATCCACCTGCCTCTGCCTATTAAGTGCTGACATTAAAGGCACGCGCCACAACTGCAGTTACCATTTCATTTTTGTATTATAGATTTTAGTCAAATAGACAAAACAAGAAAAAAAATGTAGATTTGTCATTATTCAGAGACTTTATGACTGTGAATACAGAAAGTCCAAAAGAATCTATAAATTGTTTTTAAAGATTTATTTATTATGTATACAACATTCTGCCTCCATATATGCCTGCACGCCAGAAGAGGGCACCATATCTCATTACAGATGGTTGTGAGCCACCATGTGGTTGCTGGGAATTGAACTCAGGACCTCTGGAAGAACAGTCAGTGCTCTTTACCTCTGAGCCATCTCTCCAGCCCAAGAATCTATAAATTTAACAAGGTCAATATTAAATTTTTTAGGGGTTGGAGATTGAGGCCCTGGGTTTGACTGATCCTCAGCTCTGGGGAAAAAACAAACAAACCACAAAACAAAAAAGCTAATTTTATTTCTTTGCACTAGGAATATAAAAGGTAAGTTTAATTATTTCATATTCATCAAATATAGGATACTATAGGTATAGTTCAGTGGAAGAGTACTGTGTTTGATCCCACTATTGGGAGAACTAGTAAACACCAGCTATAGAAATAAATCTAATTGCCAAGTCCTGAACCAAAGTTCAGAAAATACTGCTAAGGGAAATTAAGGAAGCCTTAAGTAAATGGAACAATAGGGCATGCTTACTGAAAGACTCAACAATTAACTTTCCCTTAGTGAAGCTGTGGACCAAAACCCCAGTAGAGATCTGTAAACCTGCAAGGTAAACTCTAATGTATATAGAACATAGTGCATATGATGGTGCATGCTAGTTGGGTGTGGCCGCAGGAAGAACACAAAAGCTACAGGCCTACCTCTAATGAGCTGGAGGCCACTAGGAGCCTTTATCAAAATTAAAAGAAAAACAAGAACTGGACATGTGTTGGACAGTAGTTTCTTCAAGACTGAAAAATTTCCTCTTGCAGGGAAGCTCCCTAAGCCAGAAGGTAAATAAGTAAAAATAGTTTCAGGAAGTCCCTGGAGCTGACCAGATACACTAGGTTCCTGCCTTCCAGAGTAAACAATAAAGAGTAAACTCACAGAGAAGCCAAGCTGCAAAGAAGACTGAGATCAGACCAGCTGCCCAAGAGTTTAGAAAAACTGAGTCATTTGGAAAGGACACTCTCCACCTGTTGAGCTGCCAGCAGGCTGTGCAATGTGCTCCAGGTTCCCAACTTTTATGAGCTGTCACCCATGGTGAAGTAAGCTTTGGTTATGCTATCTTTTTTGCTCCTGTAAGTAACCCTAACCCATGTTCTTGTAAGTAATACCTCACTGGTTCAACAAGATGGACTTTGGTGGCATCCATACTTTATTAGTCTGTTGTGGGATCTTTGTCTGGGATGAATATGTGTGTCATGTTTCCCCAGGAAAAATAGTCTTGTCATAAAACAGTAAGAAAAAAGGTAATAAAACTGCTGAGTGGCCAGGCATGGTGGCGTACAACTTTAATCCCAACATTTGGGAGGCAGAGGGGCAGGAGGATCTCTATGAGTTTGAGGCCAGCTTGGTCTACAGAGTGAGTTCCAGGACAGTCAGGGCTACACAGAGAAACTCTGTCCCAAGGAAAAAAAAAACCCAAACCAAACAAACAAACAAAAAACTAATACAACAACAACAAAAACTGTTGAGGGAGCTGGAGAGATGGCTCAGTGGTTAAGAGTTAAGAGCACTAGCCAGTTCTTCCAAAGGACCCAGGTTCAATTCCCAGCCTCCATACAGCAATTCATAACACTAACTCCAGTTCCAGATCTGACATCCTCACATCAATGCACATCATAAAATAAATTATTAAAAAAAAGTTGAGTGTAGTGGTTCATGCTTATAATTCCAGCACTCAGGGGGTTGAGACTGGAGAATTTCCTAGTTGGAGACTAAACTGAGCTTTTGAAGCAAGATACTGCTTGAAAACAAAATTATAAGATATACTTAACTGTATTATATATTAAGTATTAAATAATTAGTTACCTCCAAAGCATTAACATGTATAATAATAATAACAGAAAATTGCCATTTCTGATACCTGGGTTAATATAGTTAAATTTCCTTGTATTAACTGGGGTGATTACAAGTTTGTACCAATTCTTTTTGAATTTTGGATTGCAAATTTCTTTCTTTCTTTCTTTCTTTCTTTCTTTCTTTCTTTCTTTCTTTCTTTCTTTTTTTTTGAGACAGGGTTTCTCTGAGAAGCACTGGGTGTCCTAGAACTATCTCTAGATCAGGCTAGCCTTGAAAACTAAAAAAATCCAAGTGCTTCTTCCTCCCTGCTGGGATTAAAAGTTTGCACAATCAGCATTGATTTGCAAATTTCATTCACTAACCCTACCTATAAAACAACAAGCCCCTTTAAAGGGCTTTCCTTAGTCTAAGGATTACAAGGGCAAAGTGTAAAAGAGTTCATGTTATGAAGGATGGGGCTGTAGCTCAGTTGGCAGGAAGCACAAAGCCCTGGGTTCCATTCTAAACTACTCAGAAAGCAAGCACAAGGGAGACATGCCTAGACCTGTGTGCTCAAATTATAGCTGGCTCCATCAGCAAACAGGGAACTGGGTTCTAGGGCAGCCTGAGTTACGTAATGAGACCCTGTCTCAAAAAAGGGTTGAACAAGGAAATAAAGCAACTAAAACAGAAAAAGAGAAAAGAATGCTGATACTTACTGTGCTCCAAGAAAGCCAGAAAAATTCTCATTTGTAAATACTACTCCAAGATACCCTCAGACCCCTACATTAAAAATACTGCACCTTTACCACCTGCTGGTGGCGTCCTGGGCTTGTAATTCCAGCCCTAGGGAGGCAGGAACAGGAGAACTCTGAGTAAAGGGCAGGCTGGTCTACGGAGAGAGTTTCAGGGCAGGCAACCAACCAAAACAAAACAAAACAACCCCCCCCAAAAAAAAACCCTGCACTTTCATCCAATCTCAATTTGAACTTCATCCTATGTTGGGCAATACTGGGTACTGAATCTAGGAACTCACTCACTGATACAACACCAACACAAGTTCAAATCTTTTATGACTTAAGTTTCTTTTGGCTGGGATTCAAGAATAACCCTATTTGTAAAAGCCGTTTCCTGGTTTGTTGTGGTGCTGGGTCGAAATCGAACCCAGGACCAGGACCTTGGGTATGTCAGGCATGTCCACTATCGCCACTCAACCCAAACCTTGTCTTCGATTTTGTTGTTTGGGAGCTACCCAGTCCAACCTGGCCTCGAACTCTCGATCCTCTGCCTCAGCCTCAGGAGAGCAAGGCAAATTCATGTTCTTGTTTTTGAATATGTGACTTATTTTTATTTTGTGTTCACTGGTGTTTTGTCTGCATGTATGTCTGAGCGTGTCAGAAGTCCTGGAACTGGAGTCACAGACAGTTGTGAGTGTCCATGTGGGTGCTGGGAATTGAACCCGAGTCTTCTGGAAAAGCGGCCAGTTTTTTGTTTTTGTTTGGCCAGTTTTTTGTTTTTGTTTCGGTCGTGGGACTCGCTTTGTAGATAGAGGCTGACGTAGAACTCACAGAGATCCACCTAACCCTGCCTCCCGAGCGCTGGGATTAAAGACGCGCACGCGACACCCACGCAGGGCGCACCCAGTGCCCACAGCCGCTGAGCCACCTTTCCAGCCCAATGTTTTTGGTTTTTTGAAGCCAGGGTTCATAATATAGCACAGGCTGGCTTCGAACTCACAGAGATTTCCCGTCCTCTCCAGTGCTGGGATTAAAAACAAGCGCCACCACGCCCATCTTTCTGCTTTAGATTTGTAAACAAACAAAACCCCCACTGCTTAAAGGGAAGAGCCACAGGCGTAACCCGAAAGACAGTCGGTTGCAGAAAGAAGCCGAAAAGGGACCAAAGGCACCAAGCTTGGTCACCGTCCAGGGGCCACAGCACCAGGAACCCCGGGAGCCGGGGGTCACGACTCCCCAACGCTGCGGACGCCTCACCTGTCGCGTCACCCTCCTCGGGAGCGGAGAAAAGCCGCCTCTCTCAGGGAAAGCTCTCCGCGAAGCTGAGGAACTCCTCTCCAGGCCAGCGGCGGGAAGCTCCTCAGGCGTTTGCAGTGCGAACAGCTCCGCCGGCTCCGCCCCTCTCCCGGAGGCCCTTGCGGCTGAGCATGCGCAGTGCGGCCCTCTGAGGCGAGCCCCTGTCTGAAGCAGGGCAGATGGACAGGGCGGGGCACGAGGCTTTACCCTTAGGCCATCCCTGAAGTCACCTCTCCTCTAGCGGCCTGAAGATTTTCTTTTTTGACAGGGTTTTCACTACATAGATCAGGCCGACCTCAGACTCACAGAGAGACCTGCCTGCCTCTGCCTCCCGAGAGCTGGGTTAAGGGAAATATGTGTCACATCAGAGGGCATTTTTGGGTTCTTGAGTGAACAAACCAGAAGTTGACGGCACAGGCCTGTAATTTCAACACTTGGGAGATGGAGCCTCGGGTTCAAATTTCAAGGCCAGTCTTGTCTACAAACCATACGGAGCTGAGTGGACATGGGCACGGTGGCACGCGCTTTTAATCCCAGCACTCGGGAGGCAGAGGCAGGAGGGGCTCTGGGAATTTGAGGCCAGCCTGGTCTCCAGAGCGAGTGCCAGGATAGGCTCCAAAGCTACACAGAGAAATCCTGTCTCGAAAAACCAAAAAAAGAAAAAGAAAAACCCTACCGAACCAAAAAAAAAAAAAAAAAAAAAGCTGGGGATGGGGGCGGGGCAAGAAGATGGCAGTCTATTAAGGCTACCAAGTCTGACTAGCATAGTTCGCATCACTGTCACAGGAAACCATTGAGTAGATGAGAACCAACTTCTGCAAATGGCCTTGTGACTGCTACAGTAAGCACACAATAAGTAAAGAAATACACAATACATGCATAAATAAATAAAATTTAAACTGTAAAGGCTAATGCACTCAATTTCTGAGTTACCACTTAAAAAACATGGTTGTAAATACAGGTTCAGAAAAGGAAGAATGAGAAAATAGGGATAGAAGGCATAGCTAAAGAAATAGGAGGGGGCGTGTCTAGAGAGATGGCTTAGCGTGAAGGTGATGAAAAGAAGAAAGTAAAATGACCTTGTCTCAAAAAGGGTTAGGGGCAGATGATTTTGATTATTCCTACTCATAATAGTAAAGGGGAAAAATTAAAGTTTTTTAATGCATTTAAGCTTACCTTTGGCCGTAATTTCTTTCTATCTTTTTTCTTTTTCTTTTGAGACAGAGTCTCACTGTGTAGACTGACTGGCCTAGAGCTCACAGAGATTGGCCTGTTTCTGCCTCCTGAGTGCTGAGACTAAAGCCAAAGGACCACCACAGCCCACACTTGCTCTACTTTTCCACACCCGCCCACACCAAGGTTTCCCTGTGTAGCCCTAGGGGTCCTGGAACTCACTCTGTAGAACAGGCTGGCCTCTGCTTCCCAAATGCTGGGATTAAAGTTATGTGCCATCATGCCCAGCTTCTTTATTTCTTACAACGAGGGCATGTAGCCTCTTAAGAAACAGGGTCTTACTACTGCCCTGTTCTGGTGGGCAGCCAATAACAGTGGCAGTGACAAGTCTCAGGAAGCTCTTTAGCTAGCAGTTCACAGGGAGGTCGCTTACTCCTGGCAATGAAATGACCTAGGACTTCTGGAATCTGCTTTATCCACTGTTCCCTCTGTTGGGAGCACAAAGGTCCTCATGCTCACAGAAAACTCAAGGGAAAGCAGGAATGGTAAACTCTCAGGATTGTCTTTTCTGGGGGAAAAGATATATAACCTGTTTTTCCACCTAGGAGGCTTGGAATGGAGGTGATTCATATCCTGCTGATCTGGACATACCAAGCTCCCTCAACCAGGACCACAGGTGGCTAATAGTATGGATGACCTTTGCATTATTTGTATGGCCACAGGCTCCCCGCAGGCTTCCTCAACCAGGACCACAGGTGGCTAATAACCCAAATGACCTCTTTGCTATCTGTATGACTGAACTGGGACCATACCAGATCCTCCCTAGGCCCTTAAGATCACTAGACCCATCTTCTTGGAAGAAGTGGCATGTACTTTTTTTTTTTTTAAAGATTTATTTATTACATGTACAGTGTTGTGCCTGCATGTATGTCTGCATGCCAGAAGAGGGCACCAGATCTCATTACAGATGGTTATGAGCCACCATGTCGTTGCTGGGAATTGAACTCCATACATTTGGAAGAGCAGGCAGTGCTCTTAACCACTGAGCCATCTCTCCAGCCCCGGCGTGTACTTTTTTGTTTTGTTTTGAGGCAAGGTTTCTCTGTTTAGCCCTGGCTGTACTGGAACTCTATCTGTAAATCAGGCTGGCCTCGAAATCACAGAGATCCTTCTGCCTCTACTACCCAAGAGCTGGGATAAAAGGTCACTGCCCAGCCCAGGACATTACTTCAGAATAGTTGAGTTTCCATCTAATTATGCCTCCTTGTGCCTAGGAGCTCTGTAAGATCACTGCTTACTGACTTGCTCCCTATGGTGTGTGTTCAGGCTGCTTTCTGATACAACTCAGAACCACTCACATGTGGTGAGTGTTGGCACTGCCCCCTGTGAATTGCCCCCCCCCCCATCAATCATAAAATGCCCTATAGACTTGCCTCCAGGCCATCTGGTTGGAGGATTTTCTCAATTGAGTTTCCTTTTCCCATATAACCCTAGCTTGTGTCAAGTTGATAATAAACTAACTACAACACCTTCTCCCTCCTTCTCTCAGCTTCCTCTCTCCTATCTAACTGACCTTTCTTCGGTTTATGCATTCCTTCCTTTTGAACTTTTGTATCAGATATATTATTCTACTAAACCTTCCACCCCACATATCTGCTTAAAGAATCCCCCCCCCAACACTTCTCCCTTGCTGGCAGGACTGCAAACTTGTACAGCCATTTTAGAAATGGTGGTTTCTCAGAAAGTTAGGAATTAATCTGCCACAAGACCCAGCAATACCACTCTTGGGCATATACCCGAAGGATACACACTCACACCACAAGGTCACTTGCTCATCTATGTTCATAGCATTATTCATAATAGCCAGAATCTGGAAACAACCTAGATAACCTCAACCAAAGGATGGATAAAGAAAATGTGATACATTTACACATGGAATACTACTCAGCTGTAAAAAAACAATGACATCTTGAGATGGACAGAACTAGAAAAAGCCATCCTGAGGGAGATAACCCAGACCCAGAAAGACAGATATAATATGTACTCACTCATAAGTGGATGTTAGATATAAAGCAAAGGACAACCAGCACCCAGTCCACAACCCCAGAGAACCTAGGCAACAAAGAGACACACACACATGGATCCACCTAGGAAGGAAAAAAAAGAGACAAATCTCTTGATTAAATTGGGAGAACAGGGAAGGGTGAAAGGGGAGAGGGGAGGAGGGAAAGGGAGTGGGGGAAATGTACAGCTCAATAAAAACAAGTTAAAAAAAGAGAATATTTTCCCCTGTCTACTGTACTGGGCTCTTCACACAATCTCTCCTGCACAAATGCACACATATAAAAGTTAGAAGCTAAGATCCACTTAGACAACAGGCAGCCTTTGTTTTCTGAACCCGAGTTATTTCACTTAATAGAATATTTTCCAGTTCCATTCATTCTCTTGAAAACTTCACCTCTCTTTAAAAACTCATTTTATGGGGCTGGATAGATGGCTCAGAGGTTAAGAGCACTGGCTGCTCTTCCAGAGGTCAGGAGTTCAATTCCCAACAACCACATGATGGCTCACAACCATCTGTAATGAAATCTGGTGCCCTCTTTCCTCTTCAGACATGCAGGCAAATGTGCAAGTAGAACATTGTATATATAATAAATAATAAAATATTTAAAAAAACAAAAAAAGAAAAAATCTAACATGAGGTGAGATAATCTCTTCCCACATTCCATACCAAAAAAAATTTTGTGTCACATTCCATACCAAAAAAAAAAAAAAAAAAAAAGAAAAAGAAAAAAAAGTGGTTTTTCCACCATATTAGGTATTTTTCTGTCTCTTTCTCTCAGTGATGCTTTGAAGAATTTAGTGACTGTCCAAGAGGCAGAAGGTACAACTTCAGTCTGGGCCAGTCAGTCTGCTCTGAAAGTCAGGTTCCATGTGACCCTCAGACCCTTCTAGTCACTGGAAGTCTTAGCTACCTCATCATCTTTCAGAGACTGATCCAGGGACCCAATCTTGGGGGTCAGGACAGATGTGGGACTGATTTCTCTCTAAGAAAACTCAGGTACATGACTTTAATCCCATGGGGATTACACTTTTTTTTCAAAGATTTTATTTATTTATTATGTATACAACATTCTGCTTCCATGTATATCTGCACACCAGAAGAGGGCACCAGATCTCATAATGGATGGTTGTGAGCCATCATGTGGTTGCTGGGAATTGAACTCAGGACCTCTGGAAGAGCTGTCAGTGCTCTTAACCTCTGAGCCATCTCTCTAGCCCGGGGATTACATTTAAGCTATATGGTAGAGGTAGCTGCTGTTAGATGAGCCTGAATGCAAGAGAATTTTAAAAAAAAAATGTTACAGTTTGGCCTTCTCCCAGTTGAAACCCCAAAGGCCCAAATATTGATTGTCATGTTTTTAATATATAAGCTTGTTAAAACCTACATTCATGGTCTTTCCCCAGCCATCCGCCATGGTGGGTGGATGAAAGGCCCTAGCTAACATGGGGTTAACTCTCCAGGTGGTGGTGGCACATGCCTTTAATCTCAGCACTTGGGAAGCAGAGGCAGGCAGATCTCTGTGAGTTCGAGACCAGCCTGGTCTACAAGAGCTAGTTCCAGGACAGCCTCCAAAGCCACAGAGAAACCCTGTCTTGAAAAACCCAAAAACCAAAAAACGAACAAACAAACAAACAAACAAAATGGGGTTAACTCATTAAACAACTGCAATAAAGCCTTGTGCTGTTTACATCAAGTTTTCACCTCCACCTGGTGATTGGGGACACCGCGGTCCTGGGCCGAGATCCTGGGGGCCTGAGCCACCGGGCTCTTTCATTTGAGGGCTCGTCCTGGATTTTCGACTACCCCTCACCTGAGTGGAGTTGATCTTGGAGGTAAGTGGGTACCCTGTTTTGTCTTGTCTACTGTCTGCCGGCTCTGTCTATTCTGTAAAAGTGTTTTAGGTTTTTGGTTTGCAGTTGTCCTGGAGGTTGTGAGACTGCCTGGACTTCGATCGGCAGACGTGCCACGTAGGCCTTGGGCAGAGGTTCGGGTGGCAGCTTCTGCAGTCTGTAAAAAGGGGGCCCCAAGGTCGCCCAATCTGTAGGAGGGGGACTTGGTGGGACCAAGTTGCCTTCTCCATCTGTAAGGGAATCCAGGGGGGTCGTCCAATCTGTAGGGGAGATTTGGTTGTGGACCAAGTTGTTCCCCATGTGGCTAGCCATCTGAAATTCTGAATAGGATCCTAGTCTAGTCTGTGCTGTGTGTTTGTTAAGCCTGTCTTTATCTTTTGTCCTGACTCCGGGGGGTCTTTCAAAACAGCTGCTGCTCTAGACTCCACAGGCATCTCTCTCTGTCCTTGCCGCCCATGTGCATGGCATGCATGGGTCAGGGGTCTTCTCTTGCTGTCCTGAGCGTGTGGCATGCAGGACAGGAGTTGCTCTGCCATGTGCCATGGGTTAGAGAGTGCTGCGGCAGATTCCCCTGTCTCCAAACACATGGTGAGGCTGCTGTTCTGAACTCCAACCACTGCTGTGGCCATCCTGCTGCAGGTACTAGCATGCGGCAGGAGTTTCCCTGCCCTGAGCATGTGGCTTGCAAGGCCACCATTTACCTGGCCTTCTCTGTGCTCCACACACGTGGTGTGCAGAATGTTGGATGGAGCAGGGAAACCGGGGGTGTCTCTTTCCCACCCCTGCATTGGCAGAGGGTCTGGGATTACCAGCAGCACCCCCCTGCCCTAGGTCTCTGCCCTGAGCACATGGAGCTGGGGCAGGTAACCATCTGGCCTGATCTGGATGTTCTATAGAAACGGCTTTAAAGTTACTAAAAACTACAAGAAGGACTTTGGTAAGAGTTTTTATGTTGACTGAGAATGAGAGAAAGTGTAGGAGACTAAAGTAAGTTGAATCCAGTGAAGTCTAGGAGGTGTGGTCCAATTCTTCTTCTGGAGCATGCAGGGATTGTCCTCAGGCGGGTCTTCATTGGCTGTATGGGACTCAAACATAAGTGTCATCAGAGAAATGTTTGCTTGCACATGTATGTGTACTGGGAAAGGCAACCATTGAAAAATGACAATTATGAGAGGGTGTAGGCCTTGAAAGAAAGAGCCAAGAAAAGACAAAGATAGTCCTCAAATTCTTCATTTATTCTGCATTACAGCAATTGGCTTCTTGATATAACACAGAAACTTTAAAATTTTGTTAAATAACATGCTTGGATTTTAGGGGAGGAAAGCCAAATCCAGCCCTAAATCCAGCATTGATTTAATTGAATAGGGACTAGGAAATGAAGAGAAATAGAATTATTTGAGAGACAGCTGTAAAGTTTACCGTATGGCACGTTCCTTTTGTTTGATGGTTATAGCTACCTTCTTTCCTTTAAGTATCTACCCATGCAGTGTCCTTTGACTTCCAGAGGTGGGTTTTCCTGTGAGGATGAAACAAAGCACTTCCCATCCTTTGGGAGGCTGTTATTTAGTTCATGAGATATACCTCAGTTAACTACCTGTCAGTCGTCCTTGTCGAGAGGGTTGTCTTTTTCAACTCGAATCTTGGTCAATTTTGATGGTATCCAAAGATTTTCTTCTGTGGAAACAAATGCAAAACCCCTACCCCAACATAACACATGTCCAGATTTCCATATCGAGGTCAGTATATCTTTGAAGTGCACTGGTTGATTTAGTTCAGCAGTTTTTCCGTAGTCCAGTGTCTTTCCGCAGCTGTTTGTCCTTTGTCATTAGTATTAAGAAAGTTTAGTGTCAATAAAGCATTATGTAACCTATGTTTGGGGGGGTTTAGACTTACCAGCTTGCATCTCCTTAAGTGTCCTGTTAGACCTTTCAACAACTGCTTGTCCTGTAGGAATGTGTGGTATACCTGTGACATGCTTTATGTTATAATATTTGAAGAACTGTTCCATTTTTGTGGAGACACATGCTGGAGTATTGTCAGTTTTTATCTGTGCAAGTATGCCCATAACTGCCATCATCTCTAGTAGGTGTGTAATAATGGAATCAGCTTTTTCAGAGTTGAGAGCAGTGTCCCTTTGGAAACTTGAGAATGTGTCAATGGTATGATGCACATATTTCAAATTCCCAAATTCTGTAAAGTGAAAGACATCCATTTGTCAGATCTCATTCCTCTGAATGCCTTTAGGATTACAGCCTGCTGGTAGCGGAGTTTTGTTATAAAAGGAACAAGTAGGACAGTTTCTCACTATCTCCTTGGCTTGTTGCTAAGTGATAGAGAAGGCCTTCTTTAAACCCTTGCTATTTACATGATGCTTTTTATGAAATTCTGAGGCTTCTAGCATAGTGCAATTAGTAAACGATCAATCTCGTCATTGCCTTGAGCCAGTGGGCCTGGCAGACCCGTATGGGATATGATATGTGTAATGTACAGGGGATTATTTCTATTTCTGATAGTTTTCTGTAATTGTAAGAACAATGAGGTTAGTTTAGTATTATCAGGGACAAATTCTGTAGTCTCTATGTACAAGATGACTCTCTCTGCATATTGGGAATCAGTAACTATATTAAGAGGTTCTGAAAAATCCATAAGCACCATGAGAATTGTATATAATTTTGCCTTCTGTACAGATGTGTACGGACTTTGAATTATTTTACTTACCTCGCCTGCTTTACAACCAGCCTTACCTGATTTGTTAGCGTCAGTGTAGAAGGTAAGAACTCCAGAATTGGGAGTTTGTCTTACAATGCGTGGAAGAATCCAGACTGTCTTTTTTATGAATTTAATTCTGTCAGTTTTGGGATAGTTGTTACTAATTGTTCCCAAAAAGTTGGTAAGAGCTATCTGCCAATATTTATTATCCTTCCATAAGGAGGAAATTTCATCATTAGTTAAAGGTACTATAATTTCTGCTGGATCTTTTCCAGTCAGCTGACGAAGTCTTAGTTTGCCCTTTAAAATCAAATCAGAAATCTTTTCTATATACGTCTTTAACTTTTTATTCTGCTTATGTGGCAGAAATATCCATTCTAATATAGTGTCTTCCCTCTGCATCAGAATCCCAGAAGGGTATTCTCTGGATGTCAAAGTAACCAGAATGCAGTCCAAATCAAGGTTTATCCTATCTACATGAGCATCCAATATTCTGTTTTCTACCCATTATAACTCTTTTTCTGCCTCAGCAGATAATATTCGTGGAGTATTTAAGTCCTTATCACCTTTTAGCACCATTTTTAAATGCTTTAAGTCATGTCCTTCTACACCAATAATTGTCTGTAATTGAGAAATTTCTCCAAGTAGCTTCTGAAGACTGTTAAGAGTTTGATAACAGTCCCTTCTAATTAGCACCTTTTGAGGTCTGATTCTTTGTAAGTCTATCTTATATCCTAAATAGTTAATAGAATCTCCTCTTTGTATCTTTTCTGGGGCAATTTGTAACCTCCATCTAGGCAGAACTTCTTTCACCATTTCAAACATATGTTCCAAAGTTTCCTTATTAGAATCGATAAAAGGATATCATCCATATAATGATAAACAGAGATTGTGGAAATTTTTTATGAATTATTTCCAAAAGTTGTTGTACAAAGTGTTGACACAAAGTAGGACTATTTATCATCTCCTGAGGTAAAACTTTCCACTGGTATCTCTGAATTGGCTGTGAGTTATTAAGAGTTGACACTGTAAACGCAAATTTCTCTCTATCACTTTCTTGTAATGGTATAGTGAAAAAGCAGTCTTTCAGGTCAATTACTATGATTGGCCATCCTCTAGGTATTAAGGAAGGCAGTGACATTCCAGGCTGTAGAGAGCCCATAGGCTGAATTACCTTATTTATGGCTCTCAGGTCTGTCAGCATTCTCCAGTTACCTGACTTCTTCTTGATAACAAATACAGGAGAATTCTAAGGGCTGGTAGATTGCTCTATGTGACCAGCCTCTAGCTGTTCCTGTACTAACTTTTCTAGAGCCTCTAGCTTTTCAGAGGTTTGTAGTATCAGATAGACTGCCAGATCCTGACAGTGACCCAAAGTCTCCAAAGAAGATTATGAGGCACCCCAGTTCCTGTACCTGGATGATGACGACACTGACCAGTGAGTGAGATGCTCAAATGTGACATCTATTGCCTGCCAGGACCTGGCCCAGACTGTGGACAAAGCTGCTGGACACTGGAAATTTGATTGCACCCCTTTTGCCTAGACAAAACAAGGTCAGTCTTTTCCATGTCCCTCTTCCACAGAGAGAAAAACCCTCTCACCTTATAGGCCTGGCGAAGATTGCTGTTCTTTGATACTTCTGCCTCTAATGCTAATGGAGAGACTTGGGTATGGCTAATTGTATATGGACCGGCTCCTGTCACTTTTTAATAGATTCAGAAACTGTATAAAATTTACTCTTCTCAGATCTCTGAAAGTATTAATGGTTGTCAGCTTGACAGCATCAGGTAGTCAGATCCACTATAAACTATAGTCAGCTTGGTAGCTGATAAAGTAATGACTACCTACTGTTCAGGCACAAGTTCAAGGTTTTTAGGTTTATTTTGGTTGTCATCTAAGTATAAACTTAAAGGGCTTTTTCATCAGGCCAAAGGCACCTCTGTCCAATCCATACCTGGCTCTCTGGACAGAAGAAAAATGTACATGCTTCTAGCCCAAATCTGTAGTTTTTGCTAGGACTCAAAGTTTAAACAGATATCCAGATATATGTTTTTTCTGCACTGTGGGTTTCAATAAATAAGTTTTAACTTCTGTTCCCAGTTTAAACATGTCTTAAACAGGTTTCTGCTTCTGGCAGACACACCTGAGTATCAGTTGCTGACTACAGGCTGTTCCTAAGTAGACTGCAAGCCCAGTCTAGCTGATGTGGACACCCCCCACCTGCCTCTTCAACAGAGTCTGCCAACCAGCAGATTCCCATTGCCTAAATTCCCTTTTTGCTTTTGGCTAGCATTTCAACTCTCTTGGGTCTCTAACTGCGTCCGAAGTCAGCAGGAAATAGCATGGGAAAGAATACATCGCCCATTTTCCCTGGTTGAAATGCTAAGTCAAAATAAACTCCTTTACATAGGTGATGCCAATATCTCTCACTCCCTGATGGGGACGCCGGAGAGACAGCAATTCCATGATTGGAATCTCCAAAAATGAAAATGGGGGAATGAAGGACCAGCTCCACATTTCAGCAGCCATAACAGCTTAACACGAGCTTGCCTGACCTTGCCTTGGTCACTAGGAGGTCAGATGCCTGCCTCATGGCAAGGAACCAACCAGAAGTTAGCTGGTGGTGCTATGCTTTAGGGCTCTGGGCGTGCTTTACGGACAAGTGCACAGCAATGACGTGCAGAGCATAGCAACCACCCTGGGAGGGCCTATGGGCTATAACAACCAGTTGACCAATCAACATAGGGCAAGTCCTCCAAGCCTGGAGGCACACCAATCCTGAGCCTGTGCGTACCCCTAGACACTCCCCTTATGCTGCTCTATAAGATTTCAGTCTTTCCCCAGCCATCCGCCATGGTGGGTGGATGAAAGGCCCAAGCTAACATGGGGTTAGTTCATTAAACAACTGCAATAAAGCCTCGTGCTGTTTGCATCAAAAACAAAACAAAACAAAACAAAACAAAAAAACAAAAAACCAACCTACATTCATCACTAACAACAACAATAACAAAACAACTTTTCTAAACATCCCTCACCCTAATCAAACCTTATCCATTGACCCCAGGCTGCCTGATCTGTAGTGATGCTTGCTCTTGGAATTGGCCGAGCAGCCTTGAAAGAAGTGCAAGAGAAGGCTCAGCCTTCAGTGAGAAAAACCAAATAATTAAATGCCTAATTAGTTCCTGAGCCAGTGAGGTCAATGTAGCTGAGTGAGAGTGCTCTAAGGCCCAGATCAATAACCTAGAAAGGAAATGAAGTATGAGAAGAGAGTCCCGGGCAGAGCTCTTTTGACCAGGGAGGGACACTGGAAGCAGACAGACTTCCAAGTGGGAATGGATCAGCTTTAGAATGAAAGCCATCTGTCTTAGTCACTATTCGGTTGCTATGAAGAGACAGCATGACCAAGGCAACTCTTAGACAGAAAATCATTTAATGGAGGACTGGCTTACAGTTCAGAGGCTTAGTCCATTATCATCATGGCAGGGCACATGGCAGCACACATGGCACTGGAGCAGTAGCTGAGAGCCACATCCTGAGCCACAGGCAGACAGAGAGACACTGGGCTTGGTGTAGGCTTTTGAAACCTATGAGGTTTCTGTGACACATGTCCTTCAACAAGGCCACACCTCCTAACCCTTCTAATCCTCTAAAATAGCAACACTCCCTGGTGAGTAAACATTCACATATATGAACCTATGGAGGCCATTCTTCTTCAAACCAGGAGGTAGCTCTGGATGCTTTTTTTTGTTGTTGCTGTTGTTCGAGACAGGGTTTCTCTGTGTAGCTTTGGAGCCTATTCTGGCACTCACTCTGGAGACCAGGCTGGCCTCGAACTCACAGAGATCCACCTGCCTCTGTCTCCTGAGTGCTGGGATTAAAGGTGTGCAGCACCAATGCCCGGCTGGTCTGGATGCTTTGTAACCCTCCCCAGAGCCCTTCCCTTTCCATGGGATATGTTCTAGGAACAGATGGGCAAAATGCACAAGACCCAGAAGGCTTCTGAAGTCTGAACTTTCATCAGGTAAAGAATCAACCCTCAGCCATGACAGGCCCGTTTTCTGCTGTGGTGTTGAATGAAAAAGACTCCATCCCTCTACTATGGCCTCCCTGATTTCTTAAAAAACTGTGAAACTGGCATTGATGGCATATATTGTGAACTGGATAGTTTTATGTCAATTTGACACAAGTTAAAGTCATCTGAAAGGGGGAAGACTCAATTAAAAAAGTGTCTCCAGATGGTTCAGGGGTTAAGAGCCCTGCTTGCTCTTTCAGAGGTCCTGAGTTCAATTCCCAGCAACCACATAGTAGCTCACAACCATCTGTAATAAAATCTGGTGTCCTCTTCTGGTCTGCAGGAATACATGCAGGCAGAACACTGTATACATAATAAAACAAACTGTCTCTATAAGATTGGGTTGTAGGCAACCCTGCAGGGCATTTTCTTAGTGATGTGATGAGGGAGGGCCCAGTTCGTTATGGGTTGTCCCATCCCTGTGATGGTGGTCCTGGGTTCTACGAAAAAACTTGTTGAGCAAGCAAGTAAGTAGCTCTCCTTCATGGCCCCTGCAGCAGCTCCTGGCTCCAGGTTTCTGGCCTGTTTGAGATCCTGTCCTGATTTCCTTCAATGCTGAACCAATAAACCCTTTCCTCCCCAAGTTGGTTTGGTCATGGTGTCTTATCACAGCAATAGAATAGTAACAAAGACACTCATGACCAAACCCAACTTATAAGTGAAAGTGTTTAATCTGGAGTGTATGGTTTTCAAGGAATCTAAATGGGCTTCTAGACAGAAAGCAGAATTTTCTGGTTGGCCCAGGTCTTTGTCTGTTTGAGCACTGAGTACCTGAGGTACCTGGCTTGACAGACAACCATGAGGCAGAGAATGGTGCATGCCTTTTGAAACCTCAAAGCTTGCCCCCAATGACGCATCTCCTCCAATGAGGTCACACATTCTAATCCTTCCTGAACAGTTCCACCAATCCTTCCTTAACAATTCCAAGCATTCAAACATATGAACTGTCTTAGTTAGGGTGTACTATTGCTGTGAAGAGACACCATGACCAAAGCAACTCTTATAAAAAAAAAAACATTAATTGAAGGTGGCTTTCTTACAGTTCCAGAGGTTGAGTCCACCTGATCATGAAGAGGAGCACATGATGCCGGAGCTGAGAGCCCTACATCTTGACTTAAGAGGCAACAGGAAGTCAACTGACTGTCACACTAAGGGAAGCTTGAGAAAAAGAGACCTTAAAGCCCATCCCCTCAGTGACACACTTCTTCCAACAAGGCCACACATTCCCGTTGGAGGCCATTTTCTTTCAAACCACCACATTCTATTCCATGGCCCCCAAAGGCTTATAGCCGTATCATATTGCAAAAAAAAAAAAAATGCATTCAGTCCAACTTCAAAAGTCCCTATAGTCTAACAGAGTCTTGGATTTTTGAGACAGGGTTTCTCTGTGGCTTTGGAGGCTGTCCTGGAACTAGCTTTTGTAGACCAGGCTGGTCTTGAACTCAGAGATCCACCTGCCTCTACCTCCCGAGTGCTGGGACTAAAGGCGTGCACCACCAACACCCTGCTGTCTATCACAATCTTAACAATGTTTAAAAGTCCAAAGTCTCACTGAGTGGTGGTGGCACAAGCCTTTAATCCCAGCACTCAGGAGATAAAGACAGGCAGATTTCTGTGAATTTGTGGTCAGCCTGGTCCACAAAGAGAGTTCTGGGACAGCCAGGGCTGTTATACAGAGAAATCCTGTCTCAAAAAAAAAAAAAAAAAAAAGGTAAAAAGGTCTCTTCTGAGACTCATGGAAATCTCTTAACTGCAATCGCCTTATGAAACTCAAAATAAAAAAGCAGATCACATACTTACAACATATAATGGCATAGGATATACATTACCATTCCAAAACACAGGGAAGGGAGCATAGTGCGGAAATACTGGACCAAAGTAACCGAAAATAGAGATGGGCAAACTTCAAACTTTGCATCTCTGTGTCTGATGTCAAAATACTTTTCAGGTCTCTGATTCCTTTCAGATTTGTTGACTGCAATACCCTCCTTTTTGTTGGGCTGATTCCATTCCCTAGTAGCAGCTCTCCTTGGTAGATGTCCCACAATTCTGGCATTTCTAACATCTTCAGTTCTCCAAAGCAATCCAGGCTTCAATTTCACAGCTTCATGTCAAGGCCTCTCTACTAGGCCTCCACTCAGGCACACCTCCCTGACACATGCCTGATCTCAGTGGCTTTCTTTAGGAGGGGAGGCAAGTTCCACAACCCATTTCTTCTATCTTTAACTATAAAGTCAGAACCATGTGGTCAAAGCTTCCAAGCTGACTGAATGTCACACTAAGGGAAGCTTGAGAAAGAGAGACCAAAAAGTCCACCCCCATGGTGATACACTTCCTCTAACAATGCTATACCTCCTAATATTGCCACCCCCATTGAGGCCATTTTCTTTCAAACCACCACATAAATAAGCCCATGGAGGCCTTGCTCTCTCTATTTAATTTTTAAAAATTATTTTATTTATTTATTATGCATACAACATTCTGCTTCCATGTATATCTGCACACTAGAAGAGGGCACCATATCTCATAACGGATGGTTGTGAGCTGCCATGTGGTTGCTGGGAACTGAACTCAGGACCTCTGGAAGAGCAGCCAGCGCTCTTAACCTCTGAGCCATCTCTCCAGCCCTATTTCATTTTTTTTTTAGACATGGTTTGTTTCTCTGAGTAGCCTTGGCTGTCTTGGAACTTGCTCTGTAGACCAGGCTGGCTTCAAACTCACAGAGATCCACCTGCCTTTGCCTCCTGAGTGCTGGGAATAAAGGTGTGTGCCACCATCACCCAGCTCCTTTTATTTTTTAAACATAATTCTTTATTGACTTCTTGGGAACAAAACAAAACAAACAAAAACCACCTTGATCCTCTGTCTTCCTAATATCCCTTCATTCATCCTAGTGACATCAGGAGCTGTGGTATGTGACACAATATGCCCTTTGGTTTAATCACCCTCACCCACAAGATGTCCATTGCAATGAGTTATTGGTCTGTGTGGTGGTTTAAAAGAAGATACACCACCCCTCTAAAGGGACTGGCACTAGTAATAGGTGTGGCTTTATTGTAGGAGGGAGTGTGTCACTTTGGAAGTGGGCTTTGAGGTCTCATATGTGCTCAAGCCAAGTACAGTGTTTAAGTCCACTTCCTGTTGCCTTCTGATCAAGATGTAACCAGCACCATGTCTTCCTGCATGCCACAATGCTCCCCACCATGACAATAATGGACTGAAACTCCGAATTGCAATCCACCACCACATTTAAATGTTTTCTTTGTAAGAGTTGCTGTGGCCATGGTGTCTCTTCACAGCAATAGAAACCTAAACTAAGACCGTCTGGTTCAAGGCCTATGGCACACTGACCCACGGAGGAGGTCATTCTTATTCAAACCATCACGTTCTACTCCCCGACCTCCATAGGTTTGTGGACATAACCATAATGTGTTTTGTCCAACTTCATAAGTCTCCTTGTGTCTTAGTCATATTTGTTGCTGGGAAGAGACATGTGAAGACAATTCTTAGAAAAGGAAACATTTGATTGGAGGCATGCTTAACAGTTCAGAGGTTTACTCCATTATCATCATGGAGGGAGCATGCAGGCAGGTGCTGGAGCAATAGTTGAGAGCTACAACCTGATCCATAGGCAGGCAGATACACACACACACACACACACACACACACAGTGAGAGAGAGAGAGAGAGAGAGAGCACAAGCAACCTTGTGTGAGCTGTTGAAACCTCAAAGTCCACCTCTAATGACACAAGTCTTCCAAAAGGCCACACCTCCTAATCCTTTTTAAATCATGCCATTTCCTGATGATGAAGCATTCAGATATATGACCCTATGGGGGGAACATTCTTATTCTGAAAGGACCAGCCTAACATGTGCTTGCCTGACCTTGCCTTGGTCACTAGGAGGTCAGAAGCCTGCCTCTGGCAAGGAACCAATCAGAAGTTAGCTGGTGGTGCTATGCTTTAGGGCTCTGGGTGTGCTTTATGGACAAGTGCACAGCAATGACACACAGAGCATAGCAATCACCCTGGAAGGGCCTATGGGCCATAACAACCAGTTGATCAATCAACACAGGGCAAGCCCTCCAAGCCTGGAGCCATACCAATCCTGAGCCTGTGCGTACCCCTAGACACTCCCCTTTCACTGCCCTATAAGATCTCTATGTCATGATGGATGGATGAAAGGCCCGAGATAATGGGGTTAGCTTGTTAAACAACTACAATAAAGCCTCTTGCTGTTTGCATCAAGTCCTCTCCTCAGCCTGGTGATTGGGGTCATCGAGGTCCTGGGCTGGAATCCCGGGGGCTTGAGCCTGGGGGCGGTCTTTCAATTCAAACCATAGTCTCTCAGAGTCCCAAGAGTTTAAAAGTCCAAAGTCTCTCCTGAGACTCAAGGCAATCTTTTGTTACCCCTTATAATCTCAAAAATCAAATTATGTATTTCCAACACACAATGGCATAGACTTACATATTATCATTCCAAATGGAAAGAATAGGGGTATAGTGAGGAAATACAGAGCAAAGCATGTCTGATACCCAGTAGAGCACTCCAAATCCTGCAGCTCCATTTCCAATGTTAAAGGCCTTAGGTGGCTGTACCCTTCCAGTATTGTTGACTACAACACTGTAGTAGTTTGAGTGTAATTGGCCCCCTTAGTCTCACAGTAAGTGGTGCTATTGGGAGCTGTGGCTTCTTTGGAGTGGGTATAGCCTTGTTGGAGGAAGTATGTCAGTGTGGGAGCAGGCTTTAAGGTTTCCTATGCTCAGGATACTGCCCAGATATTCAAGCCAACTTCCTACTGCCAGCAAGATGTAGGACACTGCAGTGTGAAGTTTTACTCTTTTTACTCTTTGGCCTTTCTGAGGGGTCCACCACCTAGCTCCCAAATAAATCACACACAGAGGCTTATTCTTAGTTATGAATGCCCGGCCTTAGCTTGGCTTGTTTCTTGTCAGCTTTTCTTAACTTAAATCATTCCAACTACCTTTTGCCTCTGGGCTTTTTCCTTTTTTTGTGTGTGTATCTTACTTTCACTCTTACTCTTGGGGCGGCTGGGGCTGGGGCTGGGCGGCTGGGCGGCTGGGCGGCTGGCCCTGATGTCCTACTCCCCTTGTTCTCTTGTTGCTCCTCCTCTTCCTTGGTTCTCCTATTTATCCTCTCTGTCTGCCAGCCTCGCCTATCCCTACTCCTGCCTCTCTATTGGCTGTTCAGCTCTTTATTAGACCATCAGGTGTTTTAGACAGGCAAAGAATCACAGTTTCACAGGGTTAAGCAAATGCAGATAAACAAAGTCACACACTTTAAAATAATATTCCCCAACAGGACACTCACCTGTTTCTCCAGCACGTCTGCTTGCAACCGCCATGCTCCCGCCATGATGATAATCGATTGCACCTGTGAACCTGTAAGTGAGCCCCCCCTTAAACAAAGTTTTTCTTATAATAGTTGCTGTCGTCTCTTCACAGCAATTACAACCCTAAGACGAACTGAAAGACCCCAGACCCCTAAGGGCCTCAGGATCCCTAGGAGCCCCCGGAGACCAAGAAACCAGACCAAGAGCTGCAAAAGCAAGAGGTTTTATTGAACGAATGTGAATTCGGGTGTCAGCAATATCGGGAAAGCTGCACACCTCAGCATGGGGTGTAAGCTCCTTATATAGGAAAGAACTGCAGATCCGCATACAGGCAAGGGGCACAAAGTGATTGATTACAAAGTATGATCTCATGTTATAGTGGTCACCCAGGTGTGACCTGCTTTTCTACAAAGGAAAAACCACAGAATGTACCCTGAAAAGTCCTTGATTGTCTGTTGGCCAGCCAGGTGTGACCCAAAGAGGGTTGTCTTGGCGATTGCCGCCGTCTAAACCATAGGATGTGTCCGGGGTTGGGGCCAACCTCCTTGTAATGGGCCAAGGCCTATGGGAAATGTTTTCTCTCTCTGAACTAAAATATTTCAAAACTTTTTCTCTCAGCAAACTAAAATCTTTCATTCCCCATTTTTTTTTTTTTTTTGTGAAGTTTTAATCCTAAAACCTATGGTCCTTCTTATTGCCTGAGAGCCTGATATTGCTGATTAAGAACTAGGGGGAGATTAGGGTAGTGAGCCAAGGGGAGCTGTTAAACATCCTTTTAACCAGCCTTGTAGGGACTCCCGTTCCTTTCGCCGCTGGTTGAGTCTTTCTCTGAGCTTGGCCATGGAATCCCCAATAACTCCAGAATGGTTAACATAGAAATAGCACTCCTCTTTTAGGGCAGCATAGAGCCCACCTTCTTTAAGGAAAAGGAGATCAAGTCCCCTATGATTCTGGAGGGCAATTTCCACTAAAAAAGCCAAAGACTTTTCTAATTTAGTGATGGATCCTTTTATGGCTTTAATATCCTCATCTATGGCTGTTTTTAGCTCATTATAGTGGTGGGGGGTCCCTGGACAAGTGCTGCAGTTCTGGTGCCGACCCCGGCCGTCATCTCTGTGTCCCCATCAGGGAGTGAGAGATATTGGCATTTCCTCATGTAAGGGAGTTCCTTTTGACTTAGCATTTTAACCAGGGAAAATGGGCGATGTATTCTTTTCTATGCTACTTCCTGCTGATTTGGGACGAAGTTAGGAACCCAAGAAATCTGAAATGCAAGTCAAAAGCAAAAAAAGGGAATTCAGGCAATGGGGAATCCATCAGGTTGGCAGACTCTGTTGCAGAGATAGAGGGTGTCCATATCAGCTGGACTGGTTCACATCCACAGCAAGTCTAGGGCTCGAAGTCTTTAGGAGCAGGCTGTAGTCAGCAACTGGTATTCATCTGCCAGAAGTGGAAATCTGTTGAGACATGTTTAAACTGGGAACAGAAGTTAAAACTTATATATCTTATTGGAACTCTTAGGCCTATATTTTTAGTGATCAAGAAGAACAGGAGTTCCAAGATAAGGGAGAAAATCCCATCCTCAGGAACAAATAGATGGAATAACAAAAGTTGTACTTATCTGGAGTCCTTTTTTATCTGTGAGAAGCAGATCCAAGCTTTATGACTTTTGATCCTCTGAAGCCTATATGAACTTTATTATATAATAGGACATAGAAGTTTTATTGAAATCCATATTGCAGAAAAAGCAGTTATTGGGTATTTGTAGAACAGCAGAAATATATTTATATCTTTGAGTTCTAGCAAAAACTACAGATTTGGGCTAGAAGCCTGCACATTTCTCTTCTGTCCAGAGAGTCAGGCATAGATTGGACAGAGGTGCCCCTGGCCCGATGAAAAGCCCCTCAAGTTTACATTTAGACCACAACCAAAGTAAATCCAAAAACCTTAAGCTTGTGACTGAACAGCAGGCAGTTGGTTTTATCAGCTTATCAGAACTTTATTAAATGATCTATTAAGCTGGCTATAGTTTAACCATTAATATTATCAAAGATCTGAGAAGGACAAATTTTATACAGTTTCCGAATCCATTAAAAATGACAGGGTCCAGTCCATATACAGTTAGCCATACCCAAGTCTCAATATTGTTGGGGGCAGAAGTAAATCTTCGCCAGGTCTATAAAGTGAGAGTTTTTTCTCTCTGTGGAAGAGGGACATGGTAAAGACTGACCTTATTTTGTCTAGGCAAAGGTGGTGCAATCAATTCTCCAGTGTCCTGTAGCCTGTCCACAGTCTGAGCCCGGTCCTGCCTGGCAGCAGGTGTAGCATCTGGGCATCATGCTCACTGGTCAGCGTTGTCACAATCCATGGAGCCCCATATTCTTCTTTAGAGACCTTGGGTCACTGTCAGGATCTGGAATTTTCTGTCTGATATTATAAACTTTTTAGTTAACATTTTAAATGCCATATTCTGCAGATCTCTGTAGTATTAGAAATCTGCCTAGGTAAATCTGGCAACTTGTTAATTTTTAAGAATGGCTAGTAACTTGTATTTTTTAATACCTTATAACAGGTTAACAACTTTTATAAAACTAAGACTTTATATTGTCAGGTTTACCTTTAATCAATGTAAACATCTGACATACAGGTGGTCTTAGGCTACCCTTATAAAAGAGTTTTGTTTTTAAAAGTCTAAAGAATTGAGACCCAGGGGCCTAACAGTTATTTTAAACTCTTTGTTAAACTTAGGTCATTGTCTTAATGTACCAGATGAAGTAAACAGCTTAATTTTTTTATTAACATATGGAACTTATGACTGTGATCTTAAATTTTTGCTCTTTTGATTTAAGCACAAATATTAACAATATAACAGAAGCATAACTATTTTATAACCTTATAAATTTGAACAATTAAAAATCTTTTAATATCTTTTTGTAAGACTATCAAAAATAAAGCACCCTTGATGTGTTTAAAATCATTATCATCTGGGTGACTATTAAATTTATGTATTTATGTTGTCAATTCCCAGTGTTACTAGTTTTAACTTTTTGACAGATTTAAGCATGAAACAGTTTTAATATTATCTTTATTAAAAAGATATCTGAATTCCTGATAACCCAAATTTAATGACTAGAGCTCGGAGATAAATTCTGAGCTATGTCCATAAATGACTGGCTGTTGTTAGCATTAGACAGCAAAAATATTTGAATTATTTTTGTTTTGGCTTTTGGCTTATAATAAAATTTATGTTTATACCAGAAAACATAGATAGAACCTTTTAACAAGTATACAGAATTAATTTTAAAAAATTTTAAACAGAATTAACCTGGTGTGGTCAAAATTTTTAACCTGTATTATTATTATAAATAGATATGAGAGTCCATAGTAAACAGTTTACATTCTTCTGACATTTTTATGACTTTTTTTTGACCCTCTTTAAATTTTTATTATTTTTTGCTCTTTTTTTTTTTTTTTGATTCTCTTAGACATCCCCATCTTAGACAAACCTGGTCGGGGTGTCCGTGGGGTCCAGAATCGAACATTTTTTCTTTTACCTGTAAAATAATCTCAAGATTAAAAGAACCGTCCCGAGGCCAGCCAACATTAAATGTTGGCCACTCAGAACTGTAGAAAGTTTGCCATTTTTTCTTCTTGACATCCAGGGACTGGTTGTTGGCTCGGTCCCAAACATCTCCCCAGTGGTCTAGAGTCAAACTTAAGGGGGTTGTTAGCTGTTGTCCCATGGTGGTCAGATGGTGAAAAACAAAAAAGACAAAAAGACAAACATTGAGACAGACAGTCAGGCCAAACAACAAAGGCCGTGCGGCTGCAAATCGGTGCCAAAAACTGAAACCACAAATTCAAACGGGAGCGGAGACTTGCATCGTCCATTCCCAGGGACGAGGGTTGCCTGCTCGCCCTCGCCCATCCAAATTCCCTTTGGAGCGTCCTCCAGGGGCCGACTCAGAGGGGAATGACTCGTCAGTCTACATCGTGAGTCTCTACAAAGCCTGCATAGCCTATACAGGGCTTCCAAATAGACAGACAAACAGAAAACATAAATCCAAATAAGCCGGCCGGACTTACCTCCTCTTAGTCTCGGTAATGAGTCTGGGGTCTCCTCTGACCTCCTGGCTGGCTGGCCAAATGAAAGACCCCCAGACCCCTAAGGACCTCAGGACCCCAAGGAGCCCCCCAAGATCCAGAAACCAGACCAAGAGCTGCAAAAGCAAGAGGTTTTATTGAACGAATGCAAATTCGGGTGTCAGCAATATCGGGAAAGTGCACATACCAGCATGGGGTGTAAGCTCCTTATATAGGAAAGAACCGCAGATCAGCATACAGGCAAGGGGCACAAAGTGATTGATTACAAAGTATGATCTCATGTTAGAGTGGTCACTCAGGTGTGACCTGCTTTTCTACAAAGGAAAAACCACAGAATGTATCCTGAAAAGTCCTTGATTGTCGGTTGGCCAGCTAGGTATGACCCAAAGAGGGTTGTCTTGGCAATTGCCCCCGTCTAAACCATAGGATGTGTCCAGGGTTCGGGCCAACTTCCTTGTAATGGGCTAAGGCCTATGGGAAATGTTTTCTCTCTGTGAACTAAAATATTTCAAAACTTTTTCTCTCAGCAAACTAAAGTCTTTCAGAACATACTACTTTCTGTTGGGCTATTTCCACACCTTGCTAACAGCTCTCCTTGGCAGGCATCTTACAGCTTCACCACTTCTACCATCCTGGGTCTCCTGCACAACTCCAGGCTTCCCTGTCACAGCTTCCCTCAGTGAAGCCCAGTAGCCTCTCAGGGCTTCCAAGCAGGGACTCCTTGGCCACATACTTGGTTTAAGCAGCTCTTCTAAACATGGAGGAAGAATCCACAACCACTTTGTCCTATCCTGGCACTCGCTCTGGAGACCGGGCTGGCCTGGAACTCACAGAGATCCAACTGCCTTTGCCTCCCGAGTGCTGGGATTAAAGGTGTGTGCCACCAATGCCCGGCAGCCAGAACCATTTCCGATGACAGCTTGAAGTAGAGCCTGGACCCCTACATTTGCAGCAACTTTCCTTTGTTGTTGCTTTTTAGGAGCAGAGAATTCCTCAGGCCTTTCCTTGTTATGAGTTGGATGCTTAGCTGGTGGGATCTTGCCCTGGGAGCATCACTCCCTCAATCCCTTTTCACACTGGGCTTCCCTCTCCTTACCTCTTTTAGTACAAACCTTCACTCAGCATAAATTTCCCTAGTCCTTTTTTTTTTTTTTTGCTTCAAACTGCAAATTTTGTATTTCTTTCTGTCCCACATGCTCTTTTTCATTATAGATCTGTGTAAGAGTGATTATTAATAATCATGTGACAGAGTCGATATTAGGCTGTCTTGAAAAGTCCTCTAGTCCATTGCTTTTCTTTTCTTTTCTTTCTTTTTTTATCCGAGACAGGGTTCCTCTGTAGCTTTGGAGCCTATCCTGGAACTAGCTCTTGTAGACCAGGCTGGCCTTGAACTCACAGAGATCCGCCTGCCTCTGCCTCCCGAGAGCTGGGATTAAAGGCATGAGCCACTACCGCTCGGCAGTCCATTGCTTTTCGGTTTGGCCTCTGGCCAATCTTTAGGACAAGGGTAGAAGGCAACCACATTCTGTAGTTGGCTTTTTCTTTGGACAGCCAAGCATCTCCCAAATAAAAATACAGAAACTTATTAATTTTGAATGCTTGGCCTTAGCTTTGGCTTTTATAACTTAAACTGTTTCTGTTCATGAAAGATAAGCTTTCTTTCATTCTGTATGTCCTACTTTCCTGCTTCCTCTGTGTCTGTCTGTCTGGCCATTGGTCTCCTTGGCATCTCTTTTCTCCCTTCCCAGGCCTAAATTCCTCCTCTCCTTCCTCTCCCTACCCAGAAATCCCACCTATACCTCCTTTCTCAGTATTGGCTGTTGCTGCGGAATAATCCTTCTGTATACTGTAAATATGTATTACTCTCATTGGTTAATAAAGAGCTCATTGGCCAGTAGCTAGGCAGGAAGTATAGCCAGGACAGACAAACTGAGAAAGCTGGGAGGAAGAAAGGTAGAGTCAGGAGAGTGGCTAGGAGAGACAGAGGGAGCAAGACATGCTGGAGGACAGGTAAAGCCACTATTGACCTGGCAATACATACATTAATAGAAATGGGTTTATTTAAATTGTAAGAGCTAGTTAGTTATAAAGCCTGAGCTATTGGCTGAGCATTTATAAATAATCTTAAGTCTCAGTGTTGGTTATTTGGGAAACCGCTGCCAGGACAGGAAAACTGCCTACAGGCTGGTCAGTCTTTTATTAGTCCAATCAGCTGCCTTAGGCAGGCAAGGTTAAACAGCAACACATCTTTACATAGTTAAACAAATATTCCACAATATAAACAAACTCAACACGAGGGCATTTGATGGTGCACGCCTTTAATCCCAGCACTTGGGAGACAGAGGCAGGAGGATCTCTGTGAGTTTGAGGCCAGCCTGGTCTCCAGATCGAGTGCCAGGATAGGTTCCAAAGTTACACAGAGAAACCCTGTCTTGAAAAACCAAAATAAATAAATAAATAAATACAACAATCTTTACATAGTTAAACAAATGCCACACATCTTTGCATAGTTATACAAATATTCTGCAATGACATTCTATGCCAAAATATCACAAGAATGGTCTCTATCCCAGTTGCTAGTATTGTTTTCCTCTGAAACCTCTTAAGTTAGGCCTCCATAGTACATTAGTCTCTGTGTATTACTCTCTTCCAAGCTTCTACTATGATGGCCCATTAAGCCCTGCTTATAGCATCCAATCACTTTTCTAGTCCAAAGTCCCAAAGTCTTCCATGTTTCTCCAAAAAAACAAAAACAAAAAACAAGCCCCATCATGGTCAGGTCTGTAGGCAGAGTTTCTCTGTGTCTCAGCTGCTCCCAAATAACCATTCAGAGATCTTTTTTTTTCCTGTTTTTTTGAGACAGGGTTTCTTGTTACGATAAATCTTTCCGCCAAAAGCCGCCTGAGCCCCACCACCATGTGTGCGCTCTATGCCAGCTACCCGCCTGAGTTAGGGCCCAAATAAATACACAGAAACTTGTATTATGTTCAAATGCTGCTTGGCCAATGATCAGGATTCTCATCTGTAGCTCAATCTTAATTATCATAAATCTATATATTTTATAAGACTTATCGGACGCCTTATTGGCGTCCCTCCTTGCCGGTGGATCGCATCCTGCCGCTGGAGGATGTGAAGAGGGAAAAAGGGGACCCTTCCCGTTTCCTTTGCTTAAATATGAGTCTCCTTGCTATGTCAGTTCCTGCGTGGATCACCATTTCTCTACTACATTTCCCAGAATCCTCTTTGACTCCTAGTCCTGTCTAACTTGCTGTCTCATTGGCCAAACAGTATTTTAATTTAACAATCAATAAGATAAACATACACAGAAGTACTTCCCCCATCAGTTTCTCTGTATCTTTGGAGCCTGTACTGGAACTCACTCACTAGACTAGCCTGAAACTCACAGAGATCACCAGTCTCTGACTCCAGTGTGCTGTGATTAAAGGCATTCGCCACCACCACCTGGCTCAGAGACTTATTATTAATTATAAATGCTCAGCCAATAGCTTAGCTTGTCTCCAGCCAGCTCTTACAACTTAAATTAACCCATTTCTATTCATCTATGTGCTGCCCTGAGGCTCTTTTACCTCATGTATGAGCTTCCCACGTTGCATCATCTGTGTCTGGCTAGCAACTCCTCAGATGCCGCCCTTCTTCTTCTCAGCATTCTCTCTGCGCCCCCTTGCCCCAGCCAGCCTAGATATTGGCCAGTCAGCCTTTTATTCACAATGAGAGCAACAAATATTTATAGTGTACAAAGACTGTTCCACAGCTCAGGCCTATCACAAAAATAGCTCACTCCAAGGTACTGCTAAGGATCAAATATTCAAATATATGAGTACATGAAGGCTATTTCCATTCAAACTACAATGCCTTGTAAGCCTATAACTCAGGACTCTAAGGCATAAGAGTCAGTGGTTTTAGATAAGCCTGGGCTGAGGAGAGAGAGAGAGAAAAGAGAGAGACAGAGACAGAGAGAGATAGAAAGAGAGAATCTTCGTTTGAAATATTATCAGAACTAAATGTCTGGGGAGGTGGTAATAGAGAGATGGATCAGCAGTTAAGAATGTTTGTTGCTCTTGCAAGAGGATCTGACCTCTGCTCCCAGCACACACATGGGGGCTCACAACCATCTGTAACTCTAGTTCCAGGGGATCTAACACCTTCTTCTGTCCACTGTGAGGATCCAGCTCAAACATGGTATACCAACATTTGTATTCATAAAATAAAACAATAAATCTTAAAAAAACTAAAAAATGTCTTTCTAGGGCTGGAGCTGTAGGTAAGTTGGTAGAGTGCTTTTCTGGAATAAACAAAGTCATTTCTACAATCACCAACACTAAATAAACTGGAAAGTAGCACACACCTGTAACCCAAGTCCTCTGAAGTCAAAAGCAGGAGAATCAGAAATTCAAGTTCATTATCAGCCAAATAGAATTCAAGACTAGCCTAGTCTAGGATACATGAAACATTGACTCAAAAATAATGTACGTTCAAGTTTGGGCATGGTGGCTCATACCTGTAATACCAGAATTCTAGAAATTATGTCTGGAAGACTGCCTCACATTTTAGATCTACCTAGGCTGCATAGTAAGATCAAGGCCAGTTTGGACTACAAAGTGAGATCTTTTTTGTTTTGTTTTGTTTTGTTTTTGGTCTTTTTAGACAGGGTTTCTCTGTGTAGCTTTGGAGCCTGTTCTGGAACTTGCTCTGTAGAACAAGCTGGCCTCGAATTCAAAGAGATCTGCTTGCCTCTGTCTCAACCAGTGCTGGGCCTAAAGACGTGCACCACCACCACCCATCCAGAGATCCTGTTTTAACAAAACAAAACAAAAGCTGTCTTGAAATAAAAATGCTATTAAAGTAATTTTTATACCACACAAAAAGTTAAAAAGAACAAGAAAAGATGTATTATCTGGGTGGTGGTGGCACACACCTTTAATCTCAGCACTCGGGAGGCAGAGGCAGAGGCAGATGGATCTCTTGAGTTTGAGGCCAGCCTAGTCTACAGAGTGAGTTCCAGACTACACAGAGAAACCCTGTCCAAAAAAAAAAACAAAACAAAAAACAAAACAAAACAACAACAACAAAAAAACAAAAACCCCTCATCATATAGAGAAGTAGAGTGAACCATATTTTTTGTTTGTTTTTTGAGACAGGGTTTCTCTGTAACTTTGGAGCCTGTCCAGGAACTTGCTCTGTAGACCAGGCTAGCCTGGAACTCACTGAGATCTGCCTGCTTCTGCTTCCTGAGTGCTGGGATTAAAGGCATGTGCCACCACTTTCTGGTGAGAACCACATTTTTAAAACAAATGTTTAGTACATTTTATGTTACCCAAATAATATGCTTTAATGTTTTATTTAAAATTGGCCCATTTTCTTCAGGGATATGGGACATGAGAGGCACCCAGGCTCCAGAAGGTGATCTCAAACCCATGCAAATTCAGACTTCACTAAGTGCACCCACTGGATTTGAAAAAAACAAAGACAAAAAAAAAAACTGGAGTAAATGGGAGGATGGATTTGATCAAAGCAATATGCATGTACAAAACTATCAAATAATAACCGTGACACAAATAATAAAAACCAAGAGACAGATATTGGGGTTCAAGCTGAAGTCAGAGAAGCAAAGCAGACAGCCAGTAGCTCTTACCTCCACCAAAGCTGAAATGGAGCTCCTGTCTTCCCTGTGACTAGAATCTGAATTTCACATGAGACCCTTTGCTTCTTCCTTATACACCTCTCTAGTGCTAGGCCTAAAGGCTTGAGCTGTTTCTCTTTTAGATTGATTCACTCTCATGTAACCCTTGGTGGCCTTGAACTCACAGAGATCCGTCTGCCTCTGCCTCTTGAGTCCTGGGGATTAAGAGTTTGTGCCACCACTGCCTGGCCTCTGTGGCTAGCTTTGCATTCTGATCCACAGGTAAGCTTTATTAAATAATAAACAAACAATATTCCACAACAAATAACAAAGCAGAAAAATAAGATTTAAACAGAAATATGTGTATTGTATATAATATTTGATTCTAATTATAAATCATGTATGAGTAAACTTCAGCTGGCCCTTTCACACATCTTTGTTTTGGCTGATCCTTCTCCTCAAATGAGAATCATCCTGCTTCCCATGCCCCCTTGTGTTCCTTCACGCCCTACGTTTTCTCATTTAGAAGTCTTTGTCCCTCAAGGTCTGATTGTGCTTTTGTCAGTGAAACTCCATTAAACATTTGTGAGTGTTTTACGAATTTCATTATGGTTTACTCCATGCCCATCAAACCAACCATACCCACACTTCTTTTGGAGATGGAATGTGAGGATGGGATGGCATGGGTTAGATATCGGTGGCACAATGCCCTCATTTTTCTCAGAACACTTTTTTTTTTTCAATCAGTATCAGCACCAACAAATCACAGATAAACCTTTGCTGATAAACAGCTAGTTTCTGGATTTGATCTTTATGTTGAGGCTGCATTTTGACTGCATTGTCTGATGCTCTTTCTTCATTTCTCCCCCTTCTTTCCTTTCTTCCTTCCTTTCTTCCTTTTCTTCATCAGTGTGTGTGTGTGTGTGTGTGTGTGTGTGTGTGTGTGTGTGTGTGTATGTTGGTTAATCTTAGTAAGTTGATGGGATTTAGAATCTATTGACGACAGGTATCTGGCTATGTCTGGGAAGGATTTTCTTGATTGGGTTAACTGAGGTACAAAGATTTGTCCTAACTATGGGCCCAAAAGGAGAAAGTGAGTTGAGCACTAGCACTCGTTTCCCTGTGTTCCCTGACTGCATTTGCAACTTGTGTCCAACTGTCTCAAGCTCTGGCATGACTTTTCCATCACAATAGTGTGTACCCTGGAACTGGGTGCCAAAAACTCCTTCTGTTAGTGACTTCTCAGTACATTGTCACAGGCAACAAAGCACGAAACCAATACATAAAACTGGTACCAGAAATGAGGTCGATAGGCATAAAAATGTGCAGATTACAAAATAAAAAGTTGCCGGGCATTGGTGGTGCATGCGTTTAGTCCCAGCACTCGGGAGGCAGAGGCAGGCAGATCTCTGTAAGTTCAAGGTCAGCCTGATCTTCAGAGTGAGTGCCAGGAAAGGCTCCAAAGCTACACAGAGAAACCCTGTCTCGAATCCCCCCCCAAAAAAAAAACCCAAAAACAAAATAAAAAGTTCAATCAAGTTTGATGTTGTAGCAAAGATGGGCACTGGAAAAAGGCTGGAACTGTTAATTTCATTTGAAAGGAGTGAGCCTGATCTCATATCATTACTGAAAGGGTTCCCTTGTCCTCAAGGTCAACAGTCCAAGGATGTGTTTACCCCGGGTCATCACACAGAAGCTGTTACAAACTGCAGTCCACTGCTTGCAGGCTCTGTTTGGCAACATCATCCACATGGTAGTAGTTTTGACAGAATGAAAGATGAGGTTGAGGTTATCATGGAATCTTGTACTACACTTCCAAAGAGCCACCAAGGCCAGGCAATGAGTGGCAGAGTTGAAATCCCTGTAGAGTCCTGGACAGGCCACTACAGGAAACTTCGAAAATAAAGCATGAGTTGCAATGGAGACTTGGAAACCACAGGATGTTGGAGGTGCCAGAACCATGGGATATCCACCAAAGAAAACTGTATGTGGGCCAGCAGGAAGGCTCAGTGGGGTTAATGAACTTGGAGCTAAGCTGCCAACTTGAGTTGTTCCCCCAGAACCCACATGATAGAAGGAGAGAAACAACTCCAGAAAGTTGCTGTCTGACTTTCACTTGTATTCTGGGACAAGCAAACGCTCCTCCAATAAATAAAGTTGAGGGGATTCCCTGTAGATGTCACAGCAGGCAGGAAAACAAACTGCAAAGAGGTGAGAATGAATGAAAGTCTGATCAGATTTACTTCATCAACCTGAATCAAACTTCAGGTGGTCTGATGCTAGGTGGTTCTTTGACAGCATATTTTGAAAGACCCCTGCCCCTTAGCCCTCTTTTTCTCAAGTTTGCCTCCTCCTCTGGTAGGCGGCTGGTGGGGCGTGCAGCGGATACCTCCGCTCCTGCGCCTCCCCGATCCCCATCACCGCCGGCCTCACTTCCCCCGCCGCCGCACGCCCGGCCGGCCGCCGGTTCCCTCCAAAGCTGGTCCACCCCGGCGGGGCCCGCGCCCCCTGCCCGCCCGCCTGGCACCGCGCCCCGGGGCTGGGGCCGAGCGAGGAGCCCGAGAGGCGGCCGAGGGCGAGCACCAGTTGGGCCGGCCCGAGGGCGAGCACCAGGTGAGCCGGCCCGGGGCCCCGCCCCCGCGCCCCCCCACCCGATGGGGAACACTCCGTCCCAAGGTCAGCTATCTGGACACGGAGGGGGAATTGAGTCTGTTGTACCAGACACCAGACCTTGAGAATATGCTGATCTGGAATGGCTCTGTGCCTCATTTGAACCATCCAATAGAAATGACTCTGTATCTCACCTCATTTGAATGACTCTGTATTTCACCTCATTTGAATAACTCTGTACTGCGCCTCATTTGAATTATCCAATAGAATCTCTGCTTCTCACTTCTGTATTGCGCTTTCTGCTATATAAGGACCCCTCTCCCTTGGCTCGGCGCGCTTGGCCTCACAGAAGCTAAGTCGCCCCAGGTACCCGTGTATCCAATAAAGCCTCTTGCTATTTGCATCCAAGTTCGTGGTCTCGCTGATTCTTGGGTACGGGTCTCCTTCTACGAAAGTACCTCTTCGGGGGTCTTTCAATTTAAAACACAGTACAATTTGGGAAAAGTTTTCCAGGAAGCAATCATTTCAATCCAGGTGCACAAAAAAGCTTAGGATATGACTACATAGAAATTCCTTTGCAAAGTACATGTGACCACCAGAGTGAGTTCTGTAGCTAAAAGGCCTAGAATCTGGTGTGGTTTCTGACAGACAGCACAGAGTTCAGCAGGCTATAAAGTATATATGACATTCCCTTCTTAAGGATGGGTTCTATTAACTGGGAACTAAAGATCAAGATCTAGGGACGTAGAGTCTGGCATAAACATTTTGGGTGGGGTCTGCCTCCTCAGGCAGCAAACAGGTCACTAGGTCATTAAAATTATCAATTTTCAGCTTTTTGGATGGAAAAACAGGCATTTTATCTCTTCCATTGAGGAGAGGCCCTCACATGTTTAACATTCCTGGTTTTTCCTGACATCTGTGGGTGCAAAGACCTTTATGCTCCCACCATAAAGTAAAAAAAGAAAAAGGAAAATAAAGCTGTATGGATGGAGTGGAGCTTTCAGCAAAGAGGTGTGTTCTGCTTGCAACAGAGCTGGAGGGGCAGGGCTACCTAAGCTCCTGGAAGTCCAGATGAGTCCATGAAGATCCCCAGATCCAGACATGGAGCTTCAGGACTTGGTGTTAGCTCTTCTGGGTTTTAGACTTGCTTTGGTCTGAGCTCTCCTTGCTGAACCCCCATTCTTCTATTGTTGAATAGCAATGTTCAGGGCGGGAGAGATGACTCAGTGGTTTAGAGCATTAACTGCTTTTTCAGAGGATCCCGGCTCAATTGCCAGCACCCACAAGGCAGCTCACAACTGTCTGGAACTACAAGATCTGACACCCTTACCAGACATACATGCAGGTAAAACATCAATTCACATGAAATAAATTTGGGGCTCAGTGGTTAAGAGCACTGACAACTCTTCCAGAGGTCCTGAGTTCAATTCCAAGCATCCACATGGAAGTTCACACTGTCTGTAACTCCAGTTCCAGGGTACCCAACACCCTCACATAGATATACATGCAGGCAAAACACCAATGCACATAAAATAAAAACTAATAAATTATTAAAAATAGTAATGTTTATTTTTAATGCCACTGTATATTAGAAATATGTAGCTCAAAATTTTAAAAACAAGTTGTGTGAGTGTGTGTGTTTGTGTGTGTATGTGCGTGCATATGGCACACACAAGTATGTTACTGCAGGTTAGCTGGCCTCCTGTCTGTTTCCCATCTTGTAGGAATGGTGGGATTATAAATGTGTCTAGCTTCACATGAATTCTGGAGATCTGAACTCAGGTCTTCATGCTCCCGCAGCAAGAAGCCACTGAGCCCACTGAGCCATTTCCCCAGCCTCTGGTTGTATATTAACTAGTTCCATCAGCAACCATCCAATTTCCAAATAAGGAGACATTCTGAGTGTTCTTATTTCAAATATATGTTGCAGGATGGAAACACAATAACAAAGAGAGGCAAATCTACATAGCTAGATGCTTCAAAAACAAGTCTATCAGCCATATTGACCAAATCATGGATGTAACAAGTGTATACATAGAAAAAATACTATGCAGCAGTCAAAATAAAGAACAGCTTCACAAATCATAAATATATCTAAAAAACAATATTGGATTTAAAAAACCAGAGTATAATTTTTCCATACAAAAATTTGTACCATATAATGGTTTGCTTTACTACTATGTGGAATGATACATAATTGTATAGCAGTAACTTTGATTAATAAATGTCAAGTATTATGTTCTCTGAGCATCTATCTTCTTAAGAAAGCTATTATAGAACAGAACAGAGTAGCAGGCGGTGGTGACACAAGACTTTAATCCCAGCACTCAGGAGATTGAGGCAGGCGGATCTCTGAGTTCAAGACCATCCTGGTCTACAGAACAAGTTCCAGGACAGCTAGTGCTACACAGAGAAACCGCGACTCCAGAAATCAAAAACCAAAACAAAACAAAAAACCAGAACAGGGCATATACAGCGCCATCTAACACTCCTGATCTCCTTTTTCAAATGCTCCCTTCTACTTTTTCATGGCTCAACCTCTGTCTCTTTAAGAATTCAGCCATATATGAAGCGAGGATGCTGGGACCGCCAATAGGCTCCAGGTCTAGGGCATGATGGGAAAAGAGGGCGGGAATTACGGCTGGGAACGGCCAATGACCTTAAGTCTAGGGTACAAACCGGGTGCGCACGCGCAGTTGGCCAGGCGTTGCGTTGCGATGACTCGGGCGATCCCAGGGAAACAATTTATTGTCCCCACGGAGGCTCTTGAATGCCGCTTTGCATTCTCAGTCTCGCGCCCCTTCGGGGGCAGCCAGGTGACTGGAGGTGAGTGAACGACGGGGCTATAGAAGACCGCTCGGGCTTCTGGGTTTGTGGGCGGGACACCGCAATCACGTGTCCAAATGGGGCGTGACCACCCACGTGACCAGACGCCGCAAGTGGCGCTGGGTAACCTTAGCGGACTGGGCCGGGCACCTTCACGGGTGGGCGGGGCGGCAGCCGGTCACGTGACGCGGCGGCGTTGCTGGGGCCCGGGCGGTGGGTGGTGTTGGGCACCCCGGGGCTGCCTTGCGCTGCAGGCTCGCGCACTCCATTGGAGACCGAGTTCCTTCGCTGGCTGTTGGGCACAGACTGGGGTATTCTGGTTGCGAACGGGAACGTCGGGGAGCTTGCGACAATCGGAGGAGGCAAACACTCTTCTTGTATATTGTTTCAGTAGTGGCAAGTGGTGGTAAGCTCTCGGTCCCGGCTTCGCAACAGGCTTTTCAAAATCCGTTGTTTCTGTGGCTGGCTTGAATTGATGAAGGGCCTTTAGCGAGGGTTTCTTTTTTATTTTAAGCTTTCAGTTGTACGTTTGGGGAATCCGAAGAACAACCGGAAGGCTGTTTATAGCGGCGATTCTCAGATAATTTACGATTCACAACAGTAGCGGAGTTACAGTTATGATCTAGAAACGAAATAATTTTGTGGTTGGGGGTTCCCAAAACTCGAGGAATAAAGCGTTGCAGCATTAGGAAGGTTGAAAACCACTAGTTTATAGGAAGACAGGCCTGACCTCCATAGAGGCTCCAGAACGCCCAGTTGGTGCACTTGCAAACGGGAACTTAGCGTTCGCTTGTGATGACATCTTAGGCTCTGAACTAGCTTTAGGCCAAGAAAAGGGCTCTTGATTCCAGTGCACGCCGAGTTACAGAGGAAGATGAGGCAGTTGCCTCCCTTTGAGGAATCAAAGCTGACTTGGGTCTCAAGTCAATGACCATGCAATCGGAAATTGTACTGAGACAGCTCTCCAAGAGCTTGGTAGCTTCCTCCCCTGGCTTATTTGGCCAGTCTACATCTCAACAATCTGCGGCATAGTAAAGACCATAGTGCTTGTCTAAGACACTAGGGAAGTGAGAACTTTGACAATAGACTTCTCTCATTGGAAGGTAGCTAACCCAGGAGTAGAAAGAACAGTCATAGTCCAGAAAGGTTAGTGTTCAAATGCTCACGCCTGAAGCAATTAACAAACACACTAGTATGAAGGAAAACAAAATCCGAGTACCAACCCTTTATGTTGTAGGAGTCTAGCTACCCATCGTTAAGAAATCTTTGTTTCAAATGGGAGAAGAGCTCTGAATAAACACTTAGGATGAAAGAACCTTTGGATGGTGAATGTGACAAAGCAATGGCACAACATGGGCTTCTGGACAAAATTAAAGAGGAACCTGACAATGCTCAAGTAAGCATTTTCTCTTGACTTTTAAAATATTAAAAGGTATTATTATTATTTGGGTTTTCGAGACAAGGTTCTCCGTAGCTTTGGAGGCTGTCCTGGTACTCATTCTGTAGACCAGGCCGACCTTGAACTCACAGAAATCCACCTGTCTCTCCTCCCAAGTGCTGGGAGCAAAGGCATGCGCCATCACCACCTGGATAAAAGTTGTTGTTGTTGTTGTTGTTGTTGTTATTATTATTATTATTATTATTATTATTATTGTTATTTCGAGACAGGGTTTCTCTGTGGCTTTGGAGGCTGTCCTGGCACTAGCTCTTGTAGACCAGGCTGGTCTCCAACACACAGAGATCTGCCTGCCTCTGTCTCCCGACTGCTGGGATTAAAGGCGTGCGCCACCAACACCCAGCCAAAAGTTGTTGTTATTATTATTATTGGTCTGGAGAATTGAAAATGGTAGTCAACAGCTTCTGGTTTATAAGTTGATATAACCCAATTGATTTTTTTTTCCCATTAGATGAGTGCTGTGAAGGCTGAGGGATATTTAGTTAAGTAGTAGAGGACCTTCCTAGCACTGTAGATACTGTGTTTAATTCTCAGTGCTGGTCCAAAATGAATAGATATGTGTTATGTTTTGAATGCACCCTCCAAATTTTATTCATTGGAAACGTAATTCCTTATGCAGTGTTGCTGGAGGTGATGATCCTGTGTGCATATTCTATCATTACCAGGAGTGAGTTTGTTGTAAAAGCCAATTGAGCTCCTCTTTGCTTGCTGTCTTGTTCTTTCTTGGGCATACTCCCACCCTTTGCCACATTGTAATGTGACTAGAAGACTTGATTAAATGCATCCCTCTGTATCTTGGAATTCACAGCCTCCAGAACTGTGAGAAACTCTTTTCCTTACAAATGACCTGTTGCATGGTTTTTCTTATATTTTTGGTTTTGAGCTTTTAGCTGCTGAGCCATCTCTCCAGTGATGCATGCTTTTTCTTAAAGCAATACAAAAACCGCTAAGACAATGGGTTAATTAGGTTTTTGGTGTTTTGAATGAGAAAAGAGAAAAGGTCATAGTAAATGTGATACTTGATTTTGTTAACCAAATATAAATGTTAATGATGAGCAACACTAGTAGATGGTGTGCTGTGTACTATGTATCGTGTGATAGAATGTGGCATTAACATGATTAGTACTATCAATGCATGCTTAAGAGTGTGCCCATTACCACTCTCACATATATGATAATATTTTTACTTTACACATGAGGATGCCAGAGTTCAAAAAAGCCAAGCAGTGTGTATGGATCAGTTAGTAAACATTAGATAGGATTCAAACCCAGATAGTAAGATTTCAGAGAACCTGCCGCTCCATATGTAACTTGAGTGGATTATGCAGAATAGAACCTTGTTATGAATTTTGATTTTTATTTTAAGAGCAACAGGAGACATAGGGTTAGTTTTTGTTTTATTTATTTTTTGAGACGGTCTCATCTAATTCAGGCTGTCTTCTGATTTGCTGTGGAGCTGAGGATGATCTTTAACTTCTGGTCCTCTTGCCTCTGCTTCTTGTCTCTCTCTCTCTCTCTCTCTCTCTCTCCATGCCAGTTTTCATTGTAGAGACAGTAACAGGAAACAGATTTGCATTTGGATCATTGTGGCCCTTAAAGACAGCTTAGAAACAAATGTAATTTATGGAGAGTGAGTTATTTTGCCAAGAAATTGTTTTTTACCTTCTTTAGCATGTTTTTTTAATGCTCTTTAGTTACTGACCTTATTGTAGAAACAAAGCAATAGTAATTAAACTTAATGAAAATTAATAAATTAAAAGTAAGATTTAACTGGTGTGTGTGTGTGTGTGTGTGTGTGTGTGTGTGTGTGTGTGGTGGCTCACAACTTTAATCCCAGCACTTGGGAGGCAGAGGTCAGTAGATCTCTGTGAGTTTGAAGCCAGCCTAGTCTACAAAGTGAGTTCCAGGACAGCCAGGACTGTTACACAGAGAAACCCTGTCTGGAGAAACTAAAAACCAACCAACCAAAAAAAAGTAAGACTTCTCACACACCTCACAGCAGGATGGTTCCAGCACAGGAGTGCCAGATAGTTTTTTGCCTTGCTCATGAATTGCACGCCTTCTTTGCTTTAGTAGTGAGCTGTTAAGGTTCAAAGGTGGTGTTTGCAGAGTGCTGAGTGAGTGGTGGAGGCCTCCAGTGAACCTCCTTCTCTTTTCAGTATACTTACTTTCCCTTTAGTTGGGAAATTGTTCCTCTTGCCTTTCCCAGTGTAACCATTTGTTTGCCAAGTTTTGTGGATTCTGCTTTTTAAATATATTTTCAGTCTCTTTGATTTCCCCATTTCATTATTTTTCATGTGAACTTGTTTGCTTTTTTTCCTTCTTTTACTCATGTAGTTCAGCTGTCTTATTCCTTACAGATCTAACACTCCCCCCCCCCCATGCCTCCAGTGCTGGGGCTTGAACCCTGGCCCTTGCACTTGCTAGGCAGGTACTCTACCATCTTTGGCCAGGTTCCTTCTATATGGTAAATCCTAAACATTTGAATGTGATGTCAGACTATTCATGTTGAGTTTTTGTTTCCCTTTTGAGTGCCATCAATTATCTTTCCACTTCTAATCTGTGCTCCTGTAAACCATTTGCAGTTCACCAAAAGATGAAAATTAAGTTTTACATGTTTGCTTTAGGTAATCCAAATTAGTTTTGAACTCACTAGGAATTGAGGACATCTTTGATCCTCCTTCCTCTACTTCCCAAGTGCTGGGATTAAAGGTACTGCCACCATACCCAGCTATAATAGATATATTTTGTTCAGTGTTTTTTGCCTTTTTTTTTTTTTTTTTTTTTTTTTTTTTGAGACAGGGTTTCTCTGTGTAGCTTTGTAGACCAGGCTGGCCTTGAACTCACAGAGATCCACCTACTTCTGCCTCTTGAGTGCTGGGCCTTTGCCTTTAGAGTTTAGAGAGAGCGAGAGAGCGAGAGAGCGAGAGAGAGAGAGAGAGAGAGAGAGAGAGAGAGAGAGAGAGAGAGTGTGTGTGTGTGTGTGTGTGTGTGTTTGTGTGTATGTACCACATGAGTTTGAGTGTCCTTGGAAAGAAGAGGGTATCAGATCTCTGACTAGAGTTTCAGGTGGTTGTGAGCTGACTAACATGGGTCCTGGAGCTGAACTTGGGTCGTCTGGAAGAGCAGGCAAGGTACTGGAAAATTAGCCTAGAGCTTCACATTCTGATCCCCAGGCAGCAGGTAGTTCTTGATAGTACTGAATTGGTTACTGCTTGCTTCCTGGTAAGTGTGTGGTGTTGTGTTATTTCCTGGTGGGTAAATGGAAGGGCAAATAAATAAGGAACAAACAAAATAGAAGGGAAAGCCCCCCTCTCAGTGACTAGTCCAGTACTATAAACCAGTCCGTCTTAATAAGTAATTGCCTTCAAGGAGTCCCACTGCTTCTCAAGACTGTTAAATTGGGAGTCAAATTTCTTTCTATTTTTCCTTTTAATAACCCTGCAGTCTAAAGTGGTGACCTGCCTCTATGACACACTGATGCAATGCACAAAAAGTTGTACGGGTAACCAACCATTATCTGGTTGTATTTAAGGTCCAATCCATGAGCTGAAACTCATACCTGCTATTGCTGGGGTGGCCAAGAATCTAAGACTAGATAGGCCATGGACCTTGGGGGAAAACAATACTACAATACTCTACTAAAGGAATGCAGCAATAGAATGACTCATAAAACACTCCACTATACTCATAGATCAGTGTCTTCTCACCTTCTTAGTTGTCGTCAGAGAAGCTTCCTCCTACAGTAGATGGGAACAAATACAGAGAACTCAAAACTGGACAGTGTGCAGAGAATATGAGACCTTGGAACACTCAGTCCTAAATGAGATGTTTCCATTAAATCCCTCCCTTCAGGACTCAGGGAACTTTGCAGAAGAGGAGGCAGGAAGATTGTTAGAGCCAATGGGGATGGAAGACAACAAGGAAACAAGGTCTTTAGGCCCAGCAGGACTGATGCACATTTGAACTCACAGAGACTGCACAGGTCTAAGCCAGTTGGGGGTCCCAGTGCTGAAAGGGGAAGTGGATACAAGACCCCCCATCCCTAACCCAGAAGCTATTGCTAATTAAAAACTGCTCACAGAGGAAAAATTAGTTTTATCCAACAGAGCCTGACTGGGTAGATGAACATTGTAGCAGGCTTTCCCTGGACTGCCAACCAGCTCCCAAATCATGACATGCAGACTTATTATTAATTATTAATGCTCGGCCTTATCTTATGCTTGTCCCATTAGCTGTTATAACTTATTTTAACCTGTTTCTCTTCATCTATGTCTTGCCTTGGGGCCTTTTATGTTTCTTTTATTCTGTGTCTTACTTTACAGCTTCCTCCGTGCCTGGCTGGTTAGCAGCTGCCTGGCTGGCTGGCCCTGGGTATCTCCCTCTTTTTCTCCCTTATTCTCTTCTCTCTTGAGCCTGGATTCCTCCTCCTACTAATTTTCTCTGCCTGACAGCCCCACCTATCCCTTTACTGCCTGGCTATTGGCCATTCAGGTTTTTTTTTTTTTTTAATTAGACCAGACAGGTGCCTTAGTCGGACAAGGTGGAACAAATGTAACGCATCTTTACCTAGGTAAAGTAATATTACATAACAAACCACACCAAAGGGCAGGCCCCATGCTTAGCAGTAGATGGTCAACGTAAATGAACTCAATGGTATACAGAGGTCTTTCATCACCTTTTCTGGACTTTCTGTTGTTGTGTTTGTTTGTTTGTTTTGAGACAGGGTTTCGGCTGTCCTAAAACTCTGTAGACCAGATTGGTCTCAAATTTACAGAGATCCGCCTGTTTCTGCCTCCAGAGTGCTGGGATTAACTGTGTGTGCCACCATGCCCAGCTGATTTTGTGTTCTTAAGGGATTCCTGTGTGTGGAAATATGTCTCTGTGTTTGTGTTCCTTGTACGCTTTGTTTGTTTTTTTTTTTTCTGTTTTGTCCTTTTTTATTTGTGTGTTTCTCTTTTTAATTGCTTCTTTGTTTTCTAGTGAAAGGAGAAAGGGTGTAGTTTTGGGTGGGGGAGAGATGGGGGAAGATCTGGAAGGAGTTGGGGGAGGGGAACTGTGATCAGAATATATTATGTGAAAAAATCTCTTAATCTCAACACTTGGGAGGCAGAGGCAGGTGGATCTTTGTGAGTTTGAAGCCAGCCTGGTCTACAGAGCGAGTTCCAGGACAGGTTCCAAAGCAATACAGAGAAACCCTGTCTCGAAAAACAAAAACAAAAAACAAACAAACAAAAAAACCCAAAATATGTTTCTAAATTGAAATAGAATTATATCACTGTTCTTTCTCCCTTTCTTCTTTTTAGCTCTCTCTAGGCAGCCTCTTCAAACCCTGCTGTATCACCCTCCAAGTTGATAGCCTCTTTTTCTTTATTGTAGTTAGTATATGTACATTTGTGTATGCACCAATATATAAATACAACTTCCTGAGTCCTGTTTTGTTGTTTGTGTATATATAGTTCCCGGGCTGACCACTTTGCTTTGGACAGCCAATAAGGGGGCTCATTCCTGGGAGAGACTAATTCTCTGTCTCCCAGCAGTTGTTAATTGCATGCAGTTCCTTGTGTTGGGGTTAGATTGTGAGATTTTCACTTTTCTATGTAAACATATCAGTTGGTCACACAGTTAGGAATCAAATTTCAGCATGAGTTTCAGAGGGGACAGATCATAGTACTATCTAAGTCCAGCCCAGGCTGGCCTGGAGTTCACTAGGTAGCTGGGGCTGTCTTTGAACTCCTGACAAGCCATCTACCTCTGTCTTTGTTGTACTGGTATGAGAGACCTTGCCTTGCTAACATCTCAGATTGAATCCAGGACTTTGCGTATCTAGATATATGGTTGAGCTACATCCCCAGCGAATAGTAGAAACTTATTCTCATAGCTTTGGAAGCTGGAAGATCAGTGTTCCAGCGTGGTGGGTTCAGTAAGAACTCTCAGGATATGGACCTCATGTAGCTCTGGTTCATGGGAAGAGAGCTAGTTGTCTTTTGGCCTTTACTTATAAAGGGCACAGTTATGGTTTAAATGTGAAATGTCCCCTAATTAGTTTCCTTGTGTGCATTTCTTACAATAAACATGTTGGTTGCAAGTTTGAAAAGTTGAGCATGCACTGTAATCCCGGTTCTGGGGAGATAGGAGTATTCCTAGAGCCAGCTGGGTTAGTCGAGGCAATTGTGAACTCTGACTTTAATGAGTGCAAGGCCCTATCTTAATCAGTAAGGTGTAGAGTTGCTGAGGAACACATCTGACATTGAAATCTAGTATCTATGTGCATATGCAAATATTTATCCACAGATGTGCACATACACAAACATACACAAACAAGTAGTATTCAAGATTGGAATGGCATAACTGCAAATGTTTTCTAATTTTGAAAGGTGATCTTTGTAAAGATTGTATCTAGTCTAATAATTCTTGTTTTTGAGATATTTATGAAGGAGACTATGATTAGAATGTATAAAAGATAAATGTGACAGAATAAGATTTTTTTAAAAGATTTTATTTTTCTATTTATTATGTATATAACATTCTGCTTCCAGAAGAGGGCACCAGATCTCATAATGGATGGTTGTGAGCCACTATGTGGTTGCTGGGAATTGAACTCAGGACCTCTGGAAGAACAGCCAGAACAGCCAGTGCTTTTAACCTCTGAGCCATCTCTCCAGCCCCCCAGATTTTTTTTTTTTTTTTTTTTTTTTTTTTTTTTAGGATTTCTCTGTGTAGCCCTAGCTATCCTAGAACTCGATCTGTACACCAGGCTGGCCTCAAATTCACAAAGAGCTGCCTGCTTCTGTCTCCCAAGTACAGGTGCTAAAGGGGTGTGCCACCATAGCCCAACTCAGAATCAGAATTTTAATGGAATTTCTAGTTTATTTATGTATATTGTATTTATTTCTCTCCCTCTCTCCCCTCTTGTTTTTAAGGAATATGGACTTCAAGAAAGTGAACTGAAAATCAGTGCTGTATTTTCAGCCAATGACACTTCTCTTGGTAAGAAATAAAACTAGCTAGGTTTGTTACAGTTGGTATTTGTTTAGTAGAACTGAGGGAAGTGCCTCTGCCTGGAAGTCTTTCTTCTCCTTTAGAGAATATTTTTCAGTGTGGAAACCGGTCACCATTAGCTTTTTTAAAAAATGAAAGGCATTAAGATTATATCAGAAGGTGATGCATGCATTAAAGAGATATATGTTTTATAAAACTTCTGCTTCTAGCTGGGTGTGGTAGAACATGTCTTTAATCCCAGCACTCTGGAGGCAGAGGCAGGTGGATTTCTGTGAGTTCCAGGCCAGCCTGGTCTACAGAGTGAGTGCCAGGACATCCAGGGCTACACAAGAAACCTTGTCTTGAAAAAAACAAAACCAAACCAAACAAAAGCCCTTCTTTTAAATTGTGTGTGCCAGTGACTAAAGTGGTACATACTTGTAATCAGTACTTGTGAGTCTGAGACAGGAGAATCATAAGTTTGAGGCCATTCTGGCCTATATATAGTGAGACTTTGTCTCAAAAAAAAAAAAAAAAGAAAAGATCTTGTCTAACATATGTGCATATGAGAGCTGGTTTATAATACTTATTAAGGGTTGTGGTAAGAAAAAGTTGAAACTGTTTTGGAGCTTGATTATTGTTTTCTTAGTATAATGGCTTTAAAACTAATAAGTTTTTTCCTTGAAAAAAAATATATACATTGGTGAAACTGAAATTGCTTTTTTTCTTTCTTTCTTTTTTTTTTTTTTTCTGTTTATTTTGTTTGTTCTTGTCTTGCTAGGCTTTCAGCTTGGTCCACTGTCACCTGGCTCAAATACATCATTTCCTTCAGTTCCAGCTGCTCATGTGTTTTGTTCTGGTTGTAAAAAACTACTTCATAAGACAGGATGTGCTCAGCTTTTCTGTTCAAAGGAATGCATCATCAGATACTCCTCAGCTGTCTGCCTGTCACCTCAACCCAAGAGAACCTGCACACACTGCTCCAAGTACAGGGTTCCTAAACTTTCACTTGCTTGTGTTTTCTTTTGTTTTTCGAGACAGGGTTTCTCTGTGTAGTCCTGGCTGTCCTGGCATTCATTATATAGACCAGGATGGCCTCGAACTCACAGAGATCCACCTGCCTCTGCCTCCTGAGTGCTGGGATTAAAGGTATATGTCTCACTTTTATTTATTTATTTATTTATTTAATTTGACTCAGAGTGACATACTGATATTTTAACTTTTCTGAACATTAGTTTTTCATTTTTTTCTTTAAGTAATATGTACTTCCTAGGATTTTAATGAGGCAACGTTAGCACATAACAGCATATTATAAATGTTTAATAAATGGGATCTTATTAATAAAGAATTTAAGTAATTGTGTATTTATAATTATAATTATAATAATATGTACATGGTTATGTACATGGTGTTTTCTTAGTTTTTATGTGAGTGGGTGTTTTGCCTGCATGTATGTTTGTGCACCACATGAGTGCCTGGTACCAGAGGAGGCCAAAGAAGGCTTCAGATCTCCTGGAACTGGAGTTCAGATGGTTGTAAGTTGCCATGTGTAAGTTGCCTAGTAATCAAACCTGGGTCCTCTAGAAGACGATCTAGTGTTCTTAACCGTGAGCCATTTCTCCAGTCCCAGGTGTTTTTTTTTTTTTTTTGTTGTTGTTGTTTGTTTGTTTGTTTTTGAGACAAGTTTTCATGTACCCCGGCCTGGCCTTGAACTGATTTATGTGGCTGATTTTAAAATCATGATCCTTATTGCCCCTACCTCTCAAGTATTGGAATTATAGATATGTGCCATTACATCTGGCTAAATGTAATTTACTGTTTTTAGTGAAAAAACACACTTTATCTGTATGGAAGCACATACTTGATGTTTGGTTGACTGGTGTAAAAGTGCTTTTATTTATTTATATCTATCTGTCTGTCTGTCTCTGTATCTATCTTACATGAGATCTGTGTGTCTGTATGTGTATATGTATATGCACACACACCTAAAATCAGAAAACAGCTTGTAGGAGTTGGCTCCAATGTGAGGGTCCTTCATTCAACTCAGGTTATCAGGCTTGGTGACAAGTATCTCTGCCTGCTGAGATATTTCACCAGTGCTTTATGATTGTTTTGTGAGATAAGGCGTGATATAGCCCAGACTGGCTTTGAACTCTATATGTAGCTGGGGATGACCTTGAACTATTTTTTAAAATGATTTTTTAGTGTTTTGCTTACATATATATTTATATGAGAATGTTGGATCCCCTGGAACTGGAGTTCTAGGCCATTGTGAGCTGCCATGTAGGTGATAGGAATTGAACCCAGGTCCTCTAGAAGAAACCATTGCTCTTAACCACCGAGCCATTTCTCTAGTCTCCAACCTTGAACTCTGAGTCCTCCTGCCTTTCCTCTCTCAAGTGCTGTTGTACCTCCACACCCTGTAGAAGCACATGCATTTTTAAACTTAGGTGAATTTTAGAAAATTTAGGTAATTTTTATTTTCCTTTCATAGCTTACCATGCAATAGTTGTGAATAATAAAGGTATGTGGGCTAAGGAAATGCCTCAGTTGGTAAGGAGCTTGCTCTGCAAACATGGGGACTTGAATTTGATCCCTAGCATTCGTATAAAATGCTGGGCACAGTAGATCATGCCTTTAATCTCACCCTTGGGAGACAGAGACAGGACAGAGGTCGATGGGTCTGACTTCAAGGCCAGCCTATTCTGCTTAGTGTGAGTTCCAGGCCAGCCAAGGCCTCACAGTGAGATCCTATGAATTATTTTTTAAATGCTGGGTATAGTGGTGAATGTTTGCAATCCCAATACTGGGTGGTGGACACATGAGAGTCCCTGGGGCTAGATGACCAGACATACGATAATCTGAGAGCCTCAGGTCCCAGTGAAAGACCCTGTTGTGAAAAACAAGGTGGATGGTGCATGAGGAGGGATGACTCTGGCCTCTGCACATGTGCACATACCACACACAAAATAAAAATAAAGGTGTAGACAGTGTAGGCTAATAGAATGATTAACTCTGGACACTCTGGATTTGAATTCTGGTGTCAGTATGATTTTGAGAGAAAATTTAACTTAACCTCTTATTTAGTCTTCTTGTCTGAAAAGTAGAAATGATAGTAGTACTTCCCTCATAGTGTTTTCTGTGATATTTAATGACTGACGTATAGTCTTAATTCGCTATACTTATATAATACTACAGTCATCATTATTTACTTTGTCTCCTCCCTCCATTAGTGTTTCTATTTTGAGTGTTTCCTTCAATTTTTATGCTTTTGAGAACAATAACAGCATTTAGCCTCTAACTGGGTGTCCCTTTTTAAAAAAATATTTATTTATTATGTATACAGTGTTCTGCCTGCATGTGCATGTGTCCCTGCAGGCCAGAAGAGGGCACCAGGCTACATTACAGATGGTTGTGAGCCACCATGTGGTTGCTGGGAATTGAACACAGAGCCTCTGGAAGAACGGGCAGTGCTCTTAACCTCTGAGCCATTTCTCCAGCCATTTCTCCCTTTCAGTGCTTATTGAAAACGGCTCTGGAAATCTCACAGAACTGCTAGATTATTTGTGTTATGTTCCTCCCAACACATAATTTTTTATATTAATCTCTCATAGTTCACCTTGAAAATGACACAAAATTCATCTATAATCTGTCATGATTCTACAGTTGACAGCTGTTAAATAGAAGACACCTGCCTGTGGTCTGGAGTTGTGGGATGGCCGCTGAATCTACTCTCACTGAATCTAACAGAGCTGGAAGTCTAGTTTGTTAAATATAGTTCGTGTACAAATGCTCACATTAGATGCTATAAACCTCACTTTACACATGAGACAGTAGAGACAATAATTGCTTCACTCATAATCATTTAACTGAGAAGTAGGAGAAACCATCATCAGCACTGTATTTCAGATGATTTATGCAGGTATTTTCCTACTATGCAATAGTTACTCTTAGCCAAAATAACATTTTAGTTCCCAGAGAGGAAGAAGGTAGAATCATGGCACATTTGTCTTTTTTATTTGTTTTTAGAGACATTTTAAATCCAATGGATGTGATCACAACCAAAGTTGAAGATGCCTCTTCCTGCAAAGATTTCTGCAGCCAGTTATGCCTATCTTCTTATGAACTTAAGAAGCCTGTTGTCACTGTGTACACCAGTGGCGTGTCCACTAAGTGCAGGATGTGTCAGAAGGTCACGGATGTAAGTGTACATTACCTTTCACTTTCTTTGGCACTCTGGTCAGAGAGATGATACTCCCCCTCCCACCTCTCCCCACTATCTTGCTATGTAATTGAGACTGGCCTCAACCTTGAGGCCATCTTTGTGTTTCAGCCTCCCAAAGGCAGAGATTATAATGCTACCATGCCTGGCTAAAATCAGACATTTTTTTTTACATGGCTCTGCTTATTTTGGATCTGTGTATCTGATCTACAGATTAGATTTGAAATTAATTATCAAAGCCAGGTATAATGGCACACCTTTAATCCCAGCACTTGGGAGGCAGAGGCAGTCAAATCTCTGAGTTCGAGGCCAGCCTGGTCTACAAAGTGAATTCCAGGACAGCCAGGGCTACATAGTGAGACCCTCTTTTGGGGGATAAAAAAAAGGAGGAAGTAGAGGAAGAAGAAAGAAAAGAAAGACAGATCAATCAAAATGTGGTACAAGGTCTTTGTCGTGGTGGTTGATTTTCAGAATTTCACATAACAACCTCACTGTGAACTGTTGTGAGAACTGTAGGGGCTGTTGTTAGGGTAGCTCTGACCTTCCTGTCCCTGATGGTGTACAAGCAGGTGCGGATTCCTGTTGTGGAGCATGTAGGCTTTCCCTTGAGCTGGCTGTGCAAGGGTGAGCTGCAGAGCAAAGGTGGGAGTGTCTCCGTTTATCCTGATGTGATCTTCTCTCCAGGGAAAGGGGGCAGACTCCACATAGGGATGGTTGTACAGTGATGTGATTAAGATGACATAGGCCAAGCCACTTTAAAAAATTCTTTAATTTTATTCATGGCTCAGAACTTACAAATGATTTATTATGTGAAATATTAATGGTGGAAACTCCTTATAGATGAACCAATAATCAAGAGTTAAAAGCCAAGAACTGATTGAAACTAAAGGAAACTTTTTTTCTTTTTCTTTCTTTCTTTCTTTTTTTTTTTTTTTTTTTTCTTCTTCGAGACAGGGTTTCTCTTTGGCTTTGGAGTCTGTCCTGAAACTAGCTCTTGTAGAACAGGCTGATCTCGAACTCACAGAGATCCATCTGCCTCTGCCTCCTGAGTGCTGGGATTAAAGGTGTGTACCACCAATGCCCGGCTTTAACTTTTTTTTCTTTTAAGATGTATTTTGGAATGAGTTCCTAGTTGGTTTGGTACCATCATCCTATTGTAATATTTTAGGTACATACCATGTACTGTAATAAATAATAGTCTTGTTAAATATTGTATGTTTCAGTTTTAATTTTTACTGGTTGAGGTTTCTTTTTGTTCTCTGTGTGTGTATATGTGTATGGGCATGTGTGTATGGGTCTGAGGTGATGTTAGGAGTCTTCATCAGTTGCTTTGTACCTTCTTCATTGAGGCAAGGTCTCTCAGTTGAACTCAGAACTCACCAATTCAGCTAGTCTGTTAGCCATCCTGGATATCCCATCTCCACCTTCCAAATGCTGGAATTACAAGTAGGGGCCACCAAACCTATTTGGCATTTATGTGGGTTGTAGGGATTTGAACTCTAGTCCTTTTTTTCTGTATGGCAAGTACTTTAACCATTGAGCCATCATCCTAGCCTTTTTTAAAAGAAGTTCTTATAAAGGATGTAAGTGATAGCGAATTTTTTTAGGAACTAAGAAGGTACTTCAGTTGGTAGAGTGCTTGCAGACATGAGGACTTGAATTCCATCCTTATAGCCTACATAGCTGGTTGTGATGGTGTATACTTACAATCCCGGTGGAGAAAGGTGTATTTCTGGGGCTCACTGGCTTTGCAAATTCTGGGCTAGTGAGAGATCATGTCTCAAAAAAAAAAAAAAAGGGTAAATGGCCCCTGAATGATACCCAGGGTTAACCCCTGACTCCCACACACATGTGCAGACATGTGTGTGACACTCATACACCCGCATGCAGATGAGCACACAGTTCCTTTACTTAGCACATTTTTGATTTGCTGATTCCTTGAAGCAGTTGAAATGTCCTTTTATTATTAAGAAAATTTTTTTCCAGTAACTGCCTCTTTTGGCAGTCCTGTTACTATCATCACAGGAAAGTAACTAATGCTTTTTGTTTTTATTTTATTTTATTTTTTATTTATTTTTATTATGTATACAGTGTTCTGCCTGCATGACAGAAGAGGTCACTGGATCTCATTACAGATGCTTGTGAGCCACCATGTGGTTGCTGGGAATTGAACTCAGGACCTCTGGAAGAACAGCCAGTGCTCTTAACCTCTGAGCCATCTCTCCAGCCTGACTTTTTGTTTTTATATATGACCTAAGTATCCATTCATTCCCGATTTGGGATTGGTATTGTCTTCTTCCAGATTTGTGAGACCCATTTTTACTAAGCGGATTGTGTGAAACTTCAGAATGTACATTTACTTCCTTACGAAAAGATTGGATGTTGTGTTAGTGACAGTTTTAGAGTTAATGGTTGCTTAACATGGAGTTTGGCTTATGATAATCATTCAGAAATTAATACCGTATAAGTGGTGGTCATTATTATTTGTTAAAGCATGAATAGACTCTATAGTTCATTATACACTCAGCTTGATCAGGAGATGGCTTTGTAGCATCTCTTTCTATGAATTAGGCATCATTTCTATCTCTTGCTGAAGAGTCACCCAATTTAGGTAGCTTTAAGAGTGATCAACTTTTTCGGGGTGGTGGTGGTGCATGCCTTTAACCCCAGGACTCGGGAGGCAGAGGCAGGTGGATCTCTGTGAGTTTGAGACCATCCTGGTCTACAAGAGCTGGTTCCAGGACAGCCTCCAAAGCCACAGAGGAACCCTGTCTCAAAAAACCAAAAAAAAAAAAAAAAAAAAAAGAGTGATCACCTTTCTTATACTGGAGTTGAGGTCCGTTCTGAGGATGGCTCTGTGCTTCATGGATTACCAGTACATCATTTATTACTTAGAGGGTGCTCTGTTGTTAACTGAATAGTTACTAGTTTTCTTCAGTTTTGTAGCTAAGGCTGTTCCTAGGCTCCTGATCCTTTTGCTTCAGATACCACATCTGGCTGGGCTTTTTTTTTTCATTGGGTCTTTTGTTTCTTTACAATCTGTATGTATAATTGTGTGTGTGTGTGTGTGTGTGTGTGTGCGCGCGCGTGCCACACACTCATGTGTACAGGAGTAGGCATGTATGTGAGTGTGGTTAATGAATGAGTGTGCAAGCTGTGGCATATGTGTGGATGCCAGAGGACAACAACCAGTGTTGGCCCGCTCCATCTACCTTGTTTGATGCAGGGTCTCTTTTTATTTAAAGCTGTATATGTCAGGCTGTCTTGTGAAGTTTTGATCATAGGAGCACTGGGAATACATATGCGCAATGTTGTCACTGGCTTTACAGATCTGGAAATCTGAATATACATCCTCATTCTTTTGCATAGCAAGCACTTTACCCACTGAGCCATCTCTCTGGCCCTTTCTTATCTGAAACAATAATGTAATTATGTTTGAACTTATGCTTAAATACATCTTATATTATTGCTATCCTAATAGAATTTGTCCCAGAAGCCACTCTATGCCTTGGGGAATTCATTGAAGCCGTTTGCTGAAGTGAATGAGATTACAAATGACCCAGGAAAAACAGAGCTTTTCTGCTCTATTAATTGCTTATCTGCTTACAGAATTAAGACTGTTATTTCTTCAGGTAATGCTTAAATTTGATAAATTTATAGATTTAGTAACATATTAAAGATGACTATAATTGGTCTTAATTTTTTATATACTAAGTTTATTTAATATGGCCAAAACCCCAAGATTAATTTCCTTTTGAAAAACTGGTAATAAAACAGATTTTCACTGATACTCTTTTTTGTAGAATGTACTTTATGGTTTCTTGTGTAGGAAAAATAAAAAATAATAAGTTTTAAGCTATTTACTTCCTTTTTAAAATTATTTTATTGTGGTTGGGCAATGGTGGCACACACCTTTAATCCCAGCACTTAGGAGGCAGAGGCAGGTGGTTCTTTGTGAGTTCGAGGCCAGCCTGGTCTACAGAGTGAGTTCCAGGACAGCCAGGGCTACACAGAGAAACCCTGTCTCAAAAAACAAAAACAAAACAAACAACAAAAAGTAAGTTTTTTTTTATTATTGTATTTTATGTGCCTGTTTTGTCTGCATGTATGTCTGTGCACCCTGTGCATGCCTGGTGCCTGGGGAGGCCAGGAGAGGGCATCAGAGTCCCTGGATCTGAAGTATTACAGATGCTTGTGAACCACCATTTGTGAGTTGGGAATCTAACCCAGGTGTTCTAGAAGAGCAGCCATTGTTCTTAACCACTGAGCCATCTGTCCAGTCCTTTAAGTTAAGTTTTGATGAGCAGGAGTTGATTGAGGTTAGCTGTTGCAGTTAGATGTAGAGATTACTATAAAGTTCCATGGTATTTTTTTAATGTTCTAGTTAGTTGACCTTCTATATTCATTGGTTCTACTTTCAAGCAACAACACCTCAAAATTACTCAGCAAATGCCAGGCAAGGTGATGCAACTTTAATTCCAGCACTGGGGAAGCAGAGTCAGGCAGATCTCTGTGCGTTCAAGGCCAGCCTGCTCTATATAGTGAGTTCCAGAACAGCCAGAACTACTACAAAGACCCCTCTCTCAAAACAGCCACAACAAAAGACAAAAACCTTCAGCAAATATAACTAAACATTATAGAGATTTTAAAAGTTATTTTTTCTCAAAGTAGTACAGTATATCAGCTATTTACATGGCATTTGCATTTTGCAGATATTATAAGTAATCTAGAGATGATCTGTGAGCAGATGTTTAGAATGTACATAGATGAGATACAAAGGCTGTGGTGCCATTCTGTAGGGTGGACATGAGCGTCTGTTCTGTAGATGTTGGGCACCCTTGGGGGAAGTTTGGGAGCCAGTTCCCCAACTACATAAGGAGAGTCTGTGCTGAGTATTTGATTGTCTTTCTACTACTAGACTTTTGGATCATTTGTGTATGTGCACAACATTCATTGTTTTTTATTTTTTGTCATTAAGGTCTCCAGGTTTTGTGTCATAGTTGTAAAACCGCAGCAGTCCCTCAGTATCACGTAGCCATGTCAGATGGAACTATTTGCAGTTTCTGTAGCTCCAACTGTGTGTTGGCTTTCCAGGTATGATGCAAGGTGCTATTTTGTCTCTCTAGTTCTCCGAGGCATTGCTCTATGGCAAAATGTTGTAAAAAATTATATTGTTTTCTATTACATTTGTTATGTGTTTACATGTCATGATGGCATGACTGAGCCATCTTGCTAGCCCATTGTTTTCCTTTTCTGAAACAATGTTGGTTCATAGCCCAGAGAGGCTGCCTAGAGCTCACTATATAGAAGATCAGACTGACCTCAAACATGAGGCAATCATCCTGTCTCTATCTCCCACGTTATGGGATTACAAGCTTGTGATATCTTTTTGTTTTAAAGTAAACCCAGTCTATTCAAGCAGTGTTTCAAAGGTCATTTGTACAAATGTTTGAGCTCAACTGTTGGGCTTTCTTATTCAGTGTCCTTATTTCAAGTACCCTTCCCACCTACTTTCTCCCCTTGGCTCTTCTTTTTCTCTCTCTCTTTCTCTCTCTCTCTCTCTTTTTTTTTTTTTTTTAATCAAGGTCTCCTACTGTAGTCTAGGCTGGCCTTGCAATTTTATGTGTAACTAAGGGTGGCCTTGAACTCCTGATCTAAGTGTTTGGGTTTGTAGATGTGTGCCACTACATTATTTTGTTCTCTCTTTTTTAAAAGAATAGAAGCTAGAATTTGGTTTGAGAGGTGGTATGGTGAAGAAAAAAAGCTTACTAGGGCTCACGTGCCCCTTGTGTCCTAGGCCAGAAACTTAATGATTCTTGGAGTGGAATTATATTCCATTTCTAACCCCTCTGTGCAGTATACAGAAAGAGTCAAGAGTTTCTTGGTTTTTCTGGGTGAGAGAAGGATGCCTAGTGTATCCACATCCACTATCATATACTAGCCACTGGTTGGTGGTATGTGTAGGGTTATAAAGGCATGGGGAAATATGCAGAAACTTTTGTTCTAGTCCGTCATCTTTGAGTGTTTTATTTTTTAACCCTTCTGTTCTAGAAGATATGCCACTGAAATTCTTTCTGTTAGAAGTAAAGTTTTAAAAAAAGTTTGTAGAATGAATTTATTAAAAAGAAAATTTTAAAAATTAAGTTACATTATTTCTTATTTGGTAAAATCTTGCTTTGTATTTGTTCAGAATGTATTTAACAAGCCTGAGGGAACAAACTCTTCATTGGCGCCCGTGTCTCTGGGCCAAGAGGTGATAAACACACCTTTGCAGTCTACAGTGTCCGAAGGAAAAGGTGCCCCTGTCTCCTCCTTCAGTGGCCCCATCAGCAGGCCTGCTGCAGATGCTCTGGAGACTCTTGCTAAACAGTCCCAGCAGATTGCTCTGACCCATTCATTCATGAGGCTCAAGTGCCAGCATTGTAACCATCTGTTTGCCAGGAAACCAGAGTTGCTTTTCTACAAGGTAAAGAGATGGCTTGAAAGAAATAGGGGTAAACTATCCAGTGAGAGCATTTCTGGTTTTTCATCTTCGATAGTTCCTTAGTTTGTGTTGACTTACAAATATGTATTTGTGTATTCACAGATATGGGCATGTGAAATACGGTTTGCAAGAGTTGGTTCTTTTTTCTATCATGTGGGTCCTGGGATGGAACTTAGGTTGTTGGGCTTGGCAGCAGGTGCCTTTACCTGCTGAGCGATCTCACTGGTCTGGAAAAAGACTTCTTAGAAAGTTGCAGAAGCTGGGCGGTGATGTCACACGCCTTTAATACCAGCACTCAGGAGGCAGAGGCAAGTGGATCTCTGTGAGTTCGAGGCCAGCCTGGTCTACGGAACTGGTTCCAGGACAAAACCAACAAAACAAAATTAATTAATTAATTAATAAAAATAAAAAAGAGAAAGTTGCGGTTTAGTTAGATTTTTAAAAAAGATTTATTTTCAAGTGTGTGTGTGTGTGTGTGTGTGTGTGTGTGTGTGTGTGTGTGTGTTGGGGCATATATCCATGTGAGCACAAGTGCCTGTTGAGGCAGGCCACAGGCCTTGGAACTCCTTGTAGTTGGAATTATAGGCAGTTGTACCCATGAGCAACCTGACATGGGTAAACACTTAACCAGTGAGCCATGTTTCCAGCCCCTTAATGACATTTGTTGTTATTTGTTTTTGCAGGGTAGAATGTTTCTGTTTTGTGGCAAGGTTTGCTCTGAAGAATACAAAAGGAAAAATAAAGTTATGGCATTGTGTGACTACTGTAAGATATATAAAATCATAAAGGACATTGTGCGGTTCTCAGGGGTGGACAAGCCATTCTGTAGTGAAGGTAAAAAAAGTTTTAGTATTTCTCACACAGTATATAGTAGAATTCATAGTTACGGTTTTTCCCTTTCAAAAGCTTTTCTCCTGCTGGACAGTAGTGATGTGCTCCTTTAATCCCAGCACTTGGGAGGCAGAGGATCTCTGAGTTGGAGGCCAATTCGGTCTACAGAGTGGAGTTCCAGGACAGCCAGGACTGTTACACAGAGAAACCCTGTCTTGAAAAACCAAGAACCAAAAAAATCAAAAAACAAACCAAACCAGAAAACCCCTTTTCTCTTATGAAGCGTTACTTGGACACTCTTAAAAAGTTGAGTTCATATAGCTTGTACTTATTGCACTCTAAGATTTGTCCTTTTAAGCATTGCAGTAATCTCAGCAAACAAAAAAACTATAAGCTAATCAATGGCTTAGTAGCAAAATCTTGTAAGTTTAGCTAAGACATCAGTTTTCTTTTTTTTGACATCAGATTTTTAAATTTTTGTTCTACCTATTTGTAAAGTGTGAATTTAAGCCATTGTTACTATTGGCTTAAGAAACTTATACCTCTGATTTCTGGATATGGATGATTTAATATTTAGAGAATATTTAAATAAATGTTAATTTTTGTTATGTGAATATGGAGATTATCCTATTATATAGAGGCAAATAAGTATGTCAGGTAACCAAACCCACGTGTTTTGAAAGAGACTTTAACTGCTGAGCAAGCTCTTCAGCTTCTTTTTTTTTTTTTTTTTAAAGTCACGATGTCAAGTAGCTCAGTGTGGCCTTGAACTTGACCTGTAATTGAGGCTGCTCTGGAATTTCTGCTCCTCCTGCCTTCATCTCCCAGATGTTGGACTTATAGGCCTGTGCTGTCACACCTGGCTAGAAGTCAGCTGAAACACTACAGATACTCGTTTCACTCCTTGGAGCTAATGTGTGTCTTTTCCTTTCATTCTTTCTGGCGGTTAGTTTGCAAGTCCCTCTCTGCTCAAGACTTTGCAGAAAGATGGGCAAACTGCTGTAAGATGTGCAGTTACTGTTTACAGACATCTGCAAATTTTGTGGAAAGTCGACTGGAAGGCAGGCTCCAAGTTTTCTGTGGTGAAGAATGCATGACCAAATTTACAGCTCTGTTTTATCAGGTAAATAGGACATGTTCTTTGTCTTTCCGAACTAGGTGCTAATCGTTTTCAATTTAAAATATGTTCACATTATGTGAAAAAAAATGTGTTTAGAGTTTAAGATTTCTGGAGGTTCTTTTCCCCACCCCATCCTGATACTGGGGCTTGTCATGCCTGCTAGACAAATGTTCTACTACCACTGAGCTGTATCTCTAGTTTGGCATTTTGTTGTTGAGTAAGTATACGTGTGCTTTTTTTAATTCTCTCTTTCTTATAAAGTGTGATGACCTTGTTTGTAACTTTTAGGTTAGAAATTTACATAATATTGTCTTAAGTGGCTCTCTAATTCAGGTTACTGTGGGGAATTTAAAGTCAGACCTTGTCCTCCCTTCACAGGTAAAGTAATAAACTGATAGCCTTACCTACGTTCTATTTTTAAAAGGCATATAGTGAGGGGTATAATTAAATGAACAATAATTCAAATCTGGTGCTCCTTCATAGTTGTTTTGTTTATTCCCAGGGTCAGTCCTGAGAGTTAGGTATATTACTGCCGTTTATAAATAGGAAGAGTGTAGTCCAGAGAAGTTAGTAGCATGTCCGGGAGGAAGCTAGGAGATGACAACACATTGTACCCACAACTCTCTAGTGAAATCAATAATTACTTAACTACTTCACTCCTACGTGTCATTTTCTTGTGGAGGAATATAATAGATTTTAACCACTATATGGTGAAGGACCAATCATAGTGCTTAAGAAAAGGGTGCTTAATTAAATATTTATTGAGTGAATCTGTCTTTATAACTCCAAAGCTCATACCCTTTTCTGTATGTTCCTTCTTACTCTTACAAAATACAGCTATGTTTATATTCCTTCATTAGTAATTTTGGAAACCAAAAGAACAACTTTAAAAAAGTTAGTTTTTAGGATGTCTTATGTGGCACCAATAATAAAATCTGTTTCTAAGTACAATATTTTAAGTGGGAACTTTCCATTTTGTAATCTCACCAAACTCAATCCATTTTCATAGTGTCTCTAGTTTAGGGTTAATATTACCTTTTTATAATTTTAATCCTTCCTTGTCTTTTGTTCCTCAGACAGCCAAATGTGATGGTTGCAAACGTCAGGGTAAGCTAAGTGAATCTTTGAAATGGCGAGGCAATATCAAATACTTCTGTAACCTGTTTTGTGTCTTGAAGTTTTGCCATCACTATAGTGTGAATGACCCAGTTCACAAAAAAGGTAAAATTAAACTTGACTACTGAGCTCTTTTTTTTTTTTTAAGGATTTTAATTTACTTATTATGTATACAACATTCTGCCTCCATGTATGCCTGCACGCCAGAAGAGGGCACCAGGTCTCATTATAGATGGTTGTGAACGACCATGTGGTTGCTGGGAATTGAACTCACGACCTCTAGAAGAGCAGCCAGTGCACCTAACCTCTGAGCCATCTCTCCAGCCCCTGGCTACTGAGCTCTTTAAGTCCGTGCTAGGATATACTGTCAGAATACACAGTCGAAATACTACAATAAAACAAAGTTTCACTGCATTCATATAGCCTGGATTTGCTTAAGATTTTCTTTAGGGCTCCTTAATGACAGTCTGTTTAGCTTGTTTTCTTTTTTCTTTCTTTTTTTTGTGATTTTTTTTTTATTAGTTCGAATTAGGAACAAGCCAATCCCTCCTCCCTCTCTGTCCCCTCCCCCCAACCTTCCACCTGCCCCTCATCCCATCCACCCTCCACTCCCCAGGCTGGGTAGGGCCCTCGGCGGGGACTCACCAAAGTCCACCACATCATCCTGGGCCGGGCTTAGACCCTCCCCCCATGTGTCCAGGCTGAAATGTGGGAAAAAGTCCCTTCTTACACCAGGGAAAAATACTAATCCACCACAAGGGGCCTCCTAGAGTGCAGGGGCCTCCTCATTGACATCCATGTTCAGGGGTCTGGATCAGTCCCGTGCTGGCCTCCCAGACAGCAGTCTGGGGTTGATGTGCTCCCCCTTGTTCAGGCCAGCTGTTTCTGTGGATTTCACCAGCCTGGTACCGACCCCTTTGATCTTCATTCCTCTCTCTCTGCAACTAGGTTCCAGAGTTCAGTTCATTGTATGTATGTGGGTGTCTGCCTCTGCTTCCATCAGCCACTGGATGAGGGCTCTAGAATGGCATAAAAAGTAGTCATCAGTCTGATCATAGGGGAAGGGCATTTAGGTTATCCTCTCCACTATTGCCTAGATTGTCAGTTTGTGTCATCCTTGTAGATCTCTGGAAATCTCCCTAGTGCCAGATCTCTCCTCGGACCTCTAGTTTGTTTTCTATTACTGTGGTAAATATTACAACAAAAGCAACTGGGAAAGGAATGGATTTATTTCATCTTCCGACTCTCAGGTGACATCCGTCACTGAGGGAAGTCAAGGCAGCAGCTCGAGGCAGGAACTGAACATACTACAGAGCAATACTGCTTACTGGCTCGTTCTCCATTGCTCCCTCAGCTTGCTTTTTTATACAACCCAGGACCACCTCTGCTCAGGAGTGACAGTGCCCACATGAGTCATTAATCAAGAAAATGCCCCACAGACTTGCCTACAGAGTATTCTGATGTAGGTATTTTTCTGTATTGAGGTTCCTGATGACGCTAGCTGTGTCAAATTGACAAAAGGCCATCACACAGTCCTTGAGAGAAAAGTAATTCTGATGCTTTTTTGCTGTCATAAACCAACAAGTTAATAAGTTAATATATATTTATTTTGTAGGAAATTTTTATTGCTTTTGATTAAACTTATATGCAACTTGCACTAAGGGATCCATACTACTCAGTTATAATTAGAAATAAAAATTAAAAAGAGGGCAAACAAAGTGTGTTAATATGGTTGCTGTGGCTGGTGTAGAATTTGATGCAGATCTTGCTTGTAGCTAAAAAAAAAAGAGAGAGAAAGAGAAGCACATTAATTATCTCAGAAAAAAATAAAGTAGAGCAATTCTTCATGGGTATCAAAGTTTTTTTTCTGAAAAATAAAATAACTTTACAAGTAGGACAGCAAATATGTTCAGAAAATTCAGAAGAATAGATGTGAGGAATACTTCCTGAGTCGGAAACACTTGATATATCTTCTAATCAGATCCTCAAGGTCCACTTGATTGACAGAATCCACCTGCTTTTGCTTCTTAAAGTCTGGCTCTTACTTACCTTGCGTTTCCTTTATATATCTCTATTTTACACTTTTGTGTTAGCCAACCCTTCCCTAGGACTAGTAGGTTGGTAGTAGAATCTTCATTTTGTAATATAGTTGAGGTAAACCAATTGGAGACTGTGTCAGGAGAGAAGGGGTTGAAGGGATGGGAGGGAAAAAGAAAGACAAGCATTGTTTGTTTTGTTTCATATGTGCGTAAAGTAGAAGGGGAACTGTTGCAGGGAGAAACGGGACAAGGAGGAAGGATTATAATTAGCATGAATATTAGTAAAATATAATGATAAACAGTATGAAAATGAAACATTATTTTTATTTTTGGTTTCTCTGTGGCCTTGGAGGCTGTCCTGGAACTAGCTAGCTCTTGTAGACCAGGCTGGAATCCAACTCACAGAGATCTGCCTTCCCCTGCCTCCCAAGTGCTGGGACTAAGGCCACCACTGCCCAGCAAAACCTATTATTTTTATGCAAGAGAAAAGCCAGTGTTACATGGAGGGATAGCTGCCTCATCAACTTATAAAAGTTGCCATGTAAAAGTTTCATTTGAAACAAGCTTAGGTGTAGGGTCTTATACCCACTAACAGAAACTCCCAGCTAATCACAATACCTGGCATTTTACCTGTTTGATATTAAAATTATTAGATTTTTGGACATCTTATATGGGATTTAGATTGTCCTTTGAAGCTAGAGTTTTGCAGAATCAGGCTCTTTTTAAGTTCCAGTGAACACTGACTTTCTGGCAATAACCCAAGCTAACATTACATAGAGTTAGAACTTTGTATTGCTTCCTGAAAATATACTTGTTAAATAATTTTATTCCTATTATAATTCCTATATTTGTACTATGTTTTTATTGTTTATTTTAATCAGAATTTATTTTATTCCTTATTTTTACGGAACAATTCATGAATTTGTATGTCTTCCTTGTGCAGGGACAATGCTAATTTGTATCATTACACTTTTTTAGTACTTTTGCTCCCAAAGTCAGTATCAGTAATTATTCCTAAGGCACAAACTGCTTTGACGGCACTCCCTTCTCCAAGGATTGCTACAACTCCAGTTATAACCAGTGTGATATCGTTGGCAAAACTACCTGCTCTCCAGCCCACGAAGAATGTTAACAGTGATTTAACAGGTATGAGGCATTTGGCTAAGAGGCAAGTATTGCCTAGTCTAAGAGTTCTTATTGGCGGCAATACCTTTCTTTATGTCATATGAGGAAATATCCCCGTACGATGTGGGGTGAGTGGCTAGTAAATGAAGAGGGATCAGTTGGAAAGGAAGAGCCTATATAGTTACTTTTTTAAAGGATTCTAATGGGCTGGAGAGATGGCTCAGCAGTTAAGAGCACCTGCTGCTCTTGCAGAGGACCTGGGTACAGCTCTCAGCAGTTACATGGAGGCTCTAACTGTAACTCCAGTTTCAGGGGATCTCATGTGCCCCTTTGGGTTCTGTAGGCATGAGGCATGCACGTGTGCACATACATTGCCTTCAGGCCAAACACTCATACACATAAATTAAAATAAATTAACAAAAGAATTTGAAAATTTTAATATACCTGCCTCCCACTGTGTGTGTGTGTGTGTGTGTGTGTGTGTGTGTGTGTGTGTATTATGTATATGTACTTATTTCTGTATAGGTGGGTGGCATGGAAGCCAGAGGTTGATGTTAGGTGTCTTCATCATTCTCCATCTAGTTTTTTTTTTTTTTTCTCTCATATGTGGAAACTTTATTTAAAAAAAATACAAGATGGTAACCAAATCCATCTAGTTTTTAAAAACTTAATTTTGTGTGTGTGTGTGTGTGTGTGTGTGTGTGTGTGTGTGTGTGTGTGTGTGATATGTATACCAGGCCTTGTTTGTGGAGGTCAGAGGACAGCTTTTGGGAGTCAGTTCTCTCCTTCTACTTGGGCTCTGAGGCTCAAGCTCAGATTTTCAGGTTTGAGTGGCAAGCATCTTAACCTACCCAATCTATCTTAGTTTTTAAGACAGGGTTTCACTGCACGTGTAGTTCACTGCTTGGCTAAACTGAAAAAGTCAGTGAGCTGTGGGATCCTCCTGATCAGCTGGGTTCACAGATGCAGAGACATGCCTGGTGTTTCTGTTGTTAAACATGGGTTCTGGGCGTCTGAACTATGTATGGCCTTATGCTTGTACACCAAGCACTTCACCTACTGAGCCATCTGGCCAGCCCAGGCTTTCTAATAAAGTAGCAGGGAGCCGGAAGTAGGGAATCCTTACTTTTACTAGGCACCACAGGTGTTTCTTTGGACCATGTTTTCCAAACTCTAACCCACCTTTGTAAGAAAAAGTGAATGCCAGTTTCAGTGTTTACTTATGTATATTGTGAGAATGATAATGTGTGTTTTGATTTCTAACAGGTGCCGGTCCTAAAGAGGCAGCAAAGATCATTGGAAATGTGAGTTTTATTGTTCATATGTAAGCTGATAATCGCCTACTTACTTGGGTTTTCATTTTGTTTATAATCTAATAAATAGACATACATATGCATATACATATACACATACATTATGCAAGTACTTTTCTGTTTGTAGCTTATTCTTTTCACAAGGTTGAGTGGTAACATATTTTATGTTTGAGTCGTATTGTTGGACCCTAGATCATTAATAAGGATATACTCTTGATTTATCCTACTGTTTGTAAGGTTTCTTTATTTGTTTAAGTGCTTGCTAACTCCTAGCTGCTCATTTTTCTTCTTTGGAAAGTTCAGTGGTGTCATTGTAATTTTGAACTGTGTGAGGCTGAAAATAATACAAAATGCATATTTACTTCATCTCTCACTGTATGTGTCAGATTTGAAACATGTGAAAATTTCCCCCAATTTAAAAATAATTTCAGACTTAGCAGGCTATAAGGATCACAGGCTGTGCTGTTGTAGTCCAGTGTGAATCATCACTTCAGCGGGAGAATGAAATTCCCATCATCCTTCATCAGTATCATATGTTTGATCTAACATGTACTGTGTTAGCTCTTGACTTAATGATTTTGGTGACCATTTGCTCTTGATATAATTAAAAGTTTTTTGGGTGGGAGTAGGTTTGGAGACAGGGTTACTCTGTGGAGCCCTGACTATCCTGGAACTTACTCTGTAGACCAGGCTGGGCTCTGCCATCTGAGTGTTGAGATTAAAGGTATGTGCCATCACCACCTCACTTAAAAGTCTTTTCTTATGTAGTGATATCACTCAAGTGTTATGAAATGGTGTTGCTAGGGCTGAAAGTGTGTCCCACATTCAGTGTCTTTGGAACAGAAGAAGTTAGAGATGATGAAAATCTACAAGATGAGCAAACCACTGCTGTGGTATCTAGGTGCTGTTAAACTAGGAAAATGGATCCTGTACAGTGTGAGAGGTAATACTCAAAACCCCAAAGTAGCATAGTAAATTAGGCAAACTACTTGCCTAGCTCAGAAAAATTATAGCCAGGCAAGTATAACAGAGTAAGTGGAAAAAACTGTGGCAATTCCAGCATGAATTGTTTTTGATGAAATGAAAATAGGTAGAACTTCAAAATGGCTCAGCAGGTAAAGGTGCTTCCCATCCAAGCTTGACCATGTAAGTTTGATCCTCAGAACCTGCACAAAGGTGTAAGGAGAGAACCAGCTCCACAAATTGTCTTCTGGCCCTCACATGTGCATGGTGGCACTCATGTCCCCTCATCATATACACAAACAAAATAATAATAAATAAAATACATTTTAGAAGATGGGAGGTGACAGTGAGGTGGAGGTTTTATCGTAAGTCTTAGTGACCTTTCTGGGTTTAAAGCCTGCTGAGGTTTTAATATATAAATGAGTAGGCAAGCTGTACCTGCTCTCACATTTGACCACATTATAAAAAGTAATCAGCAATTACTTTTTATTTGTTTTTACTTTTTGAGACAGGGTTTTTCTGTCCTGACTGTTCTGGAACTCGCTCTGTAGACCAGGCTAGCCTCAAACTCCAGAGATCCACCTGCCTCTGGAATTAAAGGTATGCACCACCATGCCCAGCAGCAATTATTATAATATATATATATATATTATATAATATATAATATATTTATTACTGTATTAGTGTTCTGCCTGCATGTATGCTTTCAGGCCGAAAGAGGGAACCAGATCTCATTACAGAAGGTTGTGAGCCACCATGTAGATGTTGGGAATTGAACTCAGGGCCTTTGGAAGAGCAGGGAGTGCTCTTAACCTCTGAGCCATCTCTCCAGCCTGCAGTTATTCTTTTTGAAGGTAGTAATTCAAATATGGGTTGCTGTTCCATAGTGAAAAAGCAAAAGATGGGAAATATATCTGTCTATTAAAGATCCTTAGGGAGTCAAAACACAGTTCTGTCAGTCTTTAGCAGAAGTCTTGCCTGGAGTCACTATTGTGGAAAGGTAGCTTGTCCAGTTTAGTCCTCCTAACTCTCCTAGTATTTATCATGTTGGAGGATGACACTAATTATTTTCAGACAGTATAGTCATTAATGAAAGTCATTAAATTAACTTGTACACATTGATATATTATGTTATACACTAAATCATTTTAAATTACATGATTAATTACTTGTACCATTAATAATTGTATCATTAAATGTACTTGTACAAGTAAGATGTTACTATGTATAATTAATAAGTATTATTAACATATATTTATAAAAATGTTCTATATAATTTCTAACAATCTACAGTACTGGTTATAAATTTGTGTGCTCTGAGAAGTCATCCTTCTACTTTATGTATGTGGGACAATTAGTCTTGAATTACACTAGTTTTGAATTATTAAGGTTTTTAGGAATATACATCTCATTTAATAGTTGCCCTATATATGTTTTCCCCATGTGGAGTATTTCTGTAATTTACCTGTCATTTAAACTGTGTCACTGGGGGCTGGAGGGATGGCTCAGCAGTTAAGAGCAGTGGCTAACCGGGCAGTGGTGGCGCACACCTTTAATCCCAGCATTTGGGAGGCAGAGGCAGGCAGATCTCTGTGAGTTCGAGTCCATCCCTGTCTAAAGAGCAAATTCCAGGACAGCCTCCAAAGCTATGGAGAAACCCTGACTCATTATAAAAAAAAAAGGGTTTGAAGAACAGTGGCTGCTCTTCCAGAAGACCCGGGTTTAATTCCCAGCACTCACATAGCAGCTCAAAACAATCTATAACTCCAGTTCCAGGGGATCTGATGTCATCTTCTGGCCTCTGTGACCTCCATGGGTACTAGGTATACATATGGTGTATAATCATACATGCAGGTAAAACACACATACACATAAAAATAAATTTTAAAATGTTTTAAAAACCTGTTACCAAATAGCTCTGATTGATTCAGTTTCAGTGTATAAAAGTATAATGCTTGTATGGTATGACAGTTTTAGAGTTTTTTTGTTTCTCTGAAAATGTTAATATGAACTTTCCTCAAGTTATTTAAATAATTTGAGTTTTGTGGAATGTTAAATACAAGAAAATATAAGGAAGCAATTCTGAAGTCAGCAACCACTTATACAATTCTAGATAGTAAGTATTTTAGACTTTGCATAGGATGGTCTCTGTTGCAACTGGAGGGTCTGTCATCTCTGTTGCTCTACTGCCAGAGTAACAGCAGAAAATATGTGGGCAAGTGCATTTCAAATAAAACTTTATGTACAAAATAAATAAAGGTGCACTTTTTCAAGCCCTGATTTGCTGTATTCCCACCATCCAGAATTAGATTTGTCTGTTTGCTTCTATGAGTTACTTTTCTGTTGCTGTGCTAAAATACCATGACCAAAAACAATGTAGGGAAGGGTTAACTTTGGAAACAAGCTCCTTTTTTTTTTTTACCTTCTTTGTTATTTTTCCAGATTTCATTTAAGGTTCAGAAGCAGAGGAATCACATGATGGAATCAGGAAGGTTAAAATTTGTTGTTGGTTGGTTGGTTTGTTTTGTTTTCATTTAATATGATGTCTTAATTTGGCCTCTTGTTGAATTATCATTCTCCTGCACCAGCCTCCATATTGATTTGTGTTTTTAAAAGTTCATTGTGAGTGAGTGGGTGAGGGAGCTAGGTATAGCTCAGCTAGTGGAGTATTTTCCTAGCATGCATGAAAGTTCTGAATCTGATCCCTGATACTAATAAACCCAGCACTCAGCAGTAAGAGGATGAGAAATTTGACACCATCTTCAGATGCTTAGCAAGTTGTAGGACAGCTTTGTCTCATTAAAAAAAATAAAAATAAATAAACACCTGGCAGCAATGTGGAGGAAAATCCTGCAAGAGCAGAACTGGCTTGAGAAGACAGGTGGGAAGGCACTGCAGCCACTCAGCAGAACAGAACGGGGACCCTACGAGGCAGGGGATAACAGAGGGGAGGCTGTGGGGATAAAAGGGAAACACACCCGAGGGAACTATTAGTCATCCGAGAGTCAATACCATGTAGACAAGTGGATATGTGGCTCTGGGTTATAAGAGCATTTGGGAGGCAGAGCTGGAAGGGCCGCCCTAAGTTCCAGGCCAGCCTGGGCTACACATCAATACCCTCAAGAAAGGAAGTGAAGCAGGAAAGAGGGAGGGAGTCAGGGAAGGAGGGAAAGAGAAGGAAAGAAAGCAACCTAAGGGTACTCAGGATGTGGTTCAGTGTAGAGCATTACCTAACATATGCCAGGCTGATAGGTTTGATTCCTATTGTGCCTCCCTCCACCATTAAAAAGTAAAGAAGCACTAAAAAACCCAGTACCACATAAGGGCAGAGTGGTTCAGGGCATCATAATGCTACTCAGAATGGCATTCCATTTCAAGTTTCTGAATTAATTGTTTCTGAAAGTGCACACACACACACACACACACACACACAAACACCAGTATTTTTTGTGAGGATTATTCAATAAATAATAATGGGACAACTAAGGCATATAAAAAGAAAAATATTTTGCATTTCTGCCAACCTATTTTAGCCAAAATGAAGTTCAAATGGGGGTTTAACTATAAGAAGCAAAATAACTAAGAAATATGCAGGGGAAACTCACAAATATGACACAAAACTCAAAAATTAAAATATCCATTGGGAAATTCAGCTATATTCCAAACTCAAAAGGTAAGTGGGCTGGGCCTGCTGCCTCACCACACTTCCAATCCCAGCACCTGGGATGCAGAGGCAGGCAGATAGCTGAGTTCAAGGCCAGCCTGGTCTAGTGAATTCTGTGCCATCTGGTACTACACAGTGAAACTGCCTCAGAAGGAAAGTGAGAGGAGGGAAATGGGTAAATGTAAAGGTTGCAGTAGTTTTGGTATTTTCTGAGTGGATGTGTGTTTTGGATTGAACCGGAACCTCTGTGTGCTAGGCAATTGTTTAATATCCCCAACCCCCAAAACTAGTTTTTAAAAGTGTGTAAAGAGAATAAATAAAAAAGACCCAACAACCAGTAGAAACAGGCAAGAATATCCATCAGTTTACAGACCTGGACATGAAAGTAGTTCTTAATAATATTCAACTTCCTTGTTACTGGAATGAAATAATGCTAGATGGTATATTCCTGTTATCTTGTCACTCAAAGGCAGAGGCAGGAGGATCACAATGGTTTTACGTTGGCTTGGGCTATCTAGTGAGACCCTGTATCAGAAGAAGAAAAAATTGGGGCAGGAGAGATGGCTCAGCATTAAGAGCACTTGTGTTACTCCAGTCCTAGAGTATCTCATTCCTTCTTCTGGTCTCTGTCGGCACCGTGCATACACATGGTGCCAGACATACATTCAGCTAAAATACTCAGATACAATAATAATCATAAAATATACAACACTGAATGCTGTTTGGACAAAAACAGCAATCAACTCAGAACCACTGTTTAATCAGATTGGCCAAGATAAAAATGAAGGATTAGAATGCATTCTGACTTGTTGCTGATGGCAGTATGAGTAAAATTTCAGAGGATTTTAGTAGGAACTAAAGTTTTAAAATGCAAAGCCAGATGTGATTTATAATTGGTTTGCATTGTTTGTAATAGCAGAAGCTTGAAACCCAATTTTCCCATCAGTGGCTGGGACCATAGGTCACTGTGGAGTTACATGAATTGCCAAAACATAATCCTACACAAGCAGAGTTGGAGATGTGCCCCTTCCCATTCCCACATCTGTTTACATAGCCCAACTAGCAGTAGAGTGCCCTGCACAAACATACAGAGCCTTAGTTACAGTTAAAGTAAGTATGCTGTGTTCATGTAATGGGATCCTAAGCCTTTGTTAGAAAGGGTAGAGCCTGCGTATATAGGCTTCTGGGAAGAAGGGGGCATTAACTTAGAATAGCACACCCCCATTTGTGCTTTAAATACACATGTGCATCTGCTTGTCCATATATAGAGAATATCCTGGAAAGGCCACCAGTGAGTAGGTCATTCCCTCCAAGAAAAACTAATCAGGCAAGAATTCTAATGGGAAATCATTTCCAATTGTTCACTATTTGAGTCTTTGAAAATATATGTAGAATTTTTCTGAGATAGGGGAGTAGTTCAGGCTGCTGTGTTGTTCAGGCTGTATTTGAGTTTAGGATTATCCTTCTGGCTCAGCCTCCTGGGTACTGGGATTATGGATGTGCATCACTTTGTCTAGACAAAATTTGTTGGGTTGATGGTAGTGATTTTTGAGACAGGCATCTCACTGTGTAGTCTTGGCTAACCTGGAAGGTACTTTGTAGACCAGGTTGGCCTTGAACTCATAGAGATCTGCCTGCCTCTGCCTCCTTAGTGCTAGGATTAAAGACGTGCACTATGACTGATGAATGTTTGTATATATATATGAAAATGGTAGAGTTGTGATGGACTACTTGTAGGCAAGGGGATATAAGTAATTTTACATATGAAGAATAACCCTCTACAGTAGGCTAAGTATCCACTGACTGAGAAATAGCCTCAAGTAAAATGATCTGTTGTATTAGAAAATGAGTCTTTAATCCCAGCATTCGGGAGGCAGAGGCAGGCAGATCTCTGTGAGTTTGAGGCCAGCCTGGTCTACAGAGTGAGTTCCAGGACAGTCAGGGCTTTTACACAGAGAAACCCTGACTTGACCACCCCCCCCAAAAAAAAGAAAAAAAAAGAAAGAAAGATATAAAAAAGAAAAGAAAGAAAGAAAGAAAGAAAGAAAGAAAGAAAGAAAGAAAGAAAGAAAATGAGCTCACATATATTGCTGATGGCCACACAACTTTTTTCAACAGCATGGTGCTGATGCCATCATAATTTAAACCACAAGCTTATGAATCGACAGTAGCACTCAGACTTTTATTCCATAGGTACACTAGCACATGTGGGATGGGTTTATGTGTAAGGACAGGAGTCATGGCGTTGTTTGTAGTGGCACAGGTTCATAAGCAAGAACTCTTTTAGTTACTTATGGCTCATTTATTAATAGATGACTATCCCAGGAGCAGCTTCCTTTAAAGTTATATAAATATACCTCCAAGGTAGCTTGCTAAATAAGAGTAGGGTGTTGAAACTTGACATGCTGCCATTTGTAGTCAGATGCCACTGATCTATCAAGCTGGGAGCGGTGGTTATTTCATAGTTGAGTCTGGGTAGAGGGCAATCAGCTATGTACACACTTATTTCTCTTTAACTTTTCACTCACTGCATCTACGTGGGAGTCAGAGGACAACTTGGGCGGGGGAGGTCTGTTCTTTCTTGGTCCATAGAGATCCTAGGGGTCAAATGGGATTGAACTTAGGTTGTCAGCCTGGATGGAAGATCCTTAATAGCTGAGCCATTTCATTCAACCTGACTTGCTCTTTGAATAATTTAGAAAATCGGAAGTTGCTCCCACATCACCTTTTTTTTTTTTCCCAAACGGTCACTCTCTGCTTCTAATCCTGCTTTTTTTCTCAACAACTCTTTTCACTATTTAGACTTCTAAGTTGGTTATATGATTGTTTTACGTGGTTTTGTTGTTTGTTTTTGTTTTTTAAGACAGGTTTTCTCTTTGTATCCCTGGCTGTACTGGAACTTGATCTGTAGACCAGGCCTCTAATTCAGAGCTGCCTCTGCCTCCCAAGTGCTGGGATTAAAGGCGTGTGCACCACCACCTGGCCCAATTGAGATCTTTAATCAATGGAGAGTATATATTATTTTGTAGAGTCTGTGATTGGATCCGATTTTTTGGAATAATTACCCTTCTCTGCATATGTTTTTTCTTTATTTGGCTACTTTGGTTATATATTAGGCAGAATAATTTGTGTGTGTGTTACTAGGATTTGAACTGAGGGCCTTACCCATGCTAGACATATCCATCTTCCAGAATATTCTTTAAAAAAAAAACCAATAAATGAAACCAATGCTGATAAGGAGAAGTAGGAGTTAGTGTTTATCTTATTTTTTAATTGTTGTGACAAAGCACCATAGCCAAGAGAGCATCTAATTTGGGGTTACAGTTTCAGAGGGTTAGAGTTCATGATGATGGAGCAAAAGCATGGCAGCAGGAACTTCTGAGAGCTCACATCTTGATGGTTTCAGAGGTTTAGTCCATTATCTTCATGCTGCGACATGGTGGTGTGCCGGCAGACATAGTGCTGGAGATAGGTCTGAAATTCCTACATCTTGACTTGCAGGCAACAGGAAGTGGTCTGTCTTACTGTGCATGGCTTGAGCATATGAGAGACCTCAAAACCTACCTCCACAGTGACACACTTCCTCTAACAAGGGTACATCTACTCTAACAAAGCCACATCTCCTAATAGTGCCACTCCCTATGGGAGCCATTTTCTTTCAAACCACCACAGTGGTTTTTGTTATTTTCTCCCTCAGAGCTCTTTCTGTTTGTAACTGCACTTCCACAGGATAACACAGTGCTTCTCACCTGATAGAAATATGGCTGTTGGGAAGTTACTAAAAACACTGTGGCCTGTGGATTTGTTTCTGACTAGGGAAATGCGCTGGCAGATGCTGAGAGACTCCAGTCTTTGCCGCCTCCCATGCTTCAGAAGAACAAAGGCATATTGTGCAGGCCAGTTACACAGACCAAGGCCACCTCTTGCAGACCACACACCCACCATGTTGAATGCCAGACAGGTAAGTGTCCTGGCACCTTGTGTAAGGTTTGTTTCATGATTTATTTTTTTAATAAAAAGGTAACAACAGTAATTCTTGAGTGTGAAATGCTACATGCTTCAAATCCATATCCACACAAAGTATTTTATGTAGAGTTAAACATCTCACACATGTGTACATTGCTCTTTCAAATGTACAGATAAGACATTATAATTACTGACATACATATTTGCTTAAAAAAATTTCTGATTGAGCCCCAGTGTTCTTGTTTCTCTCTCTCTCTCTCTCTCTCTCTGTCTCTCTCTCTCTCTCTTTCTTAAACTCTGTATTTAATTATTTAATTGTCAGTTATGGAGAGAACAGATAATAGCTGTTCTCTGGTGTGTTGGTGATAGAAAATTGTGTGAGCTGTATGGAAAGCTGTAGGGCATTGCCCCAGTCAATGGCAGTGCCTCACTCCCATACTCCTTATGTTTTCAGTTATTTTAGCTCTGCCCAAAGTTGTGTGTGTGTTGCTGTTGTGTCAAATTCAGAGCTTTGCATTGTATCACAGAGCTATAGTTCCAGAAATGAAATAAATAACTTTATTTCATGGACTAACTGAAGGGGACTTCTGAACAGTGGGGGCTCCCTCCCAGACCACACCTGAACACCTGTTTATTAAGCATGGAAGAAAAGTTTAAGTGACTCTGACTCTGGCAGCACATGAACTTGCAGGTGTAATTTTTAAGAGGAGAAGAAGGGGAGCTCTGTATTAGAATGGGCTAGGATGCTGTGGTAAAGGAGATAGGGGTGAGGGAGAAGGGGAAGGGGACAAGGGAGAGGGGGTAGGGGTATTTGGCCCAGAGGGACAAAAGACTGCTTCTGGAGAGAGGGGAGACTAACGTGGCCCATAGGCAAATGGCAGTTTATAAAGGTAAAATGGGAAAATTCCGTGTTGGGATTAGGTGTTTAATTTTAATTGGGCATGTTAATTAGGGGAGCCAAATGGGACTTCTGATTCCTGGACTTCAATACTTTGACAGCTGGACCTTGGTCATCAGCCTCAGAGGAAGTGGCAAAATAAGGGAATGGACCTTTGTGGCTAGTTTTAGGAATGTACTCTAAAGGTTTTTAGCAAGGCAGAGGGGATAGGGAGAAGGGCAAATCCTGCAAGAGCCATGCTTGCCATGCTTAAGCTACCAGAGTCCCTTCACTAACCTATATGCAAGATGCTTAGTCTGGAGCTGCGTGTTGTGAGCTTACTGTAGTCCAAGCTATTTGGGAGAATGAGAAAGGAAATGTTGAGTTCAAGGTCAGATTGTGCTGCATACCAAGAGCCTGTCTCTAAATAAATAGATAAAGCTTACTCTGGTAAAAGTAATCATTGATATTTTACATAGGGTGCCTTTCCTTTGGTAGGAATCAAAGAGAATTCTTCAGGAAATTTGATTATTTTACATTCTGTTTAAAATGATATTCTTGTGTACATGAACTTCTGAACACCTTCACATATAAAAAGTAGTAGAGGATCTGTGATCTGTGGACATCTGGTATGTGTGTGCTTAATTGTTTTTAAATTTCCGGATTAAATACTGGAATACTGTCTATATATTGTTGTAAATTGCTTTGTCACTTGACATTGTATTGGAAACATTTTACTTTGATAATTACTTTGATAAAAATTTAAATATGTACTAAGATTCTTTCTTCTTTGTCTACTGTCCCCTCCCTCCCTGTTTTTGTTTGTTTGTTTGTTTTTGAGATGGGTGTCTCATGTAGTATTACAGATGACCTCAGACTGGACATATAACTGAGGATGACTTTAAACTCCTCATCCTCTTGCCTCCAGCTTATATAGGAGTGCGATACCTTTCCTAGTTCTACATTGGAATTCTTTTTTTTTTTTTAAGATTTTATTTATTTATTTATTATGTATACAGTGTTCTGCCTACATGTTTGCCTGCAGGACGGAAGAGGGTACCAGATTGCATCATAGATGGTTGTGAGCCACCCATGTGGTTGCTAGGAATTGAACTCAGGACCTTTGGAAAGAGCAACCAATGCTCTTAGCATTTGAGCCATTTCTCCAGCCCAGGAATTCCTTTTTATTTTATTTTATTTTATTTTATTTTATTTTTTGTGTGTGCTTTTGTGTACACACGTGGGAGCATACCACAGTGTATGTTTGTACCCTAGAACAACTTGGTGAAATCTGTTAACATCCATCTACCTTGTCAAGCTTGGAGGCAAGTACCTTTGCTTGTTGAGCCATCTCCCCTACATTAAGCTTCTTTAAAGAGCCGGGTGGTGGTAGGGCATGCCTTGATCCCAGCAGTCAGGAGGCAAAGGCAGGTGGATCTCTGAGCGTTTGAGGCCAGCCTGGTCTACAGAGTTAGTTTCAGGATGGCAAAGTCTACACACAGAAACCCTGTCTCACCACACCCCCCCCAAAAAGGACATAGATGCTAGTGTGCATAGCACAATCAAACTCCTAAGATTGGTCTTTAGATTTATGTGTGGTATGTTGGTTTGTGTTGGTGCCAAGGATTAGACCCAGGGTGTCATACATCCCAGGTAAAGTGCTACCACTGTGCTGTTCTCTAGCCCCTAAATGTGCTTTTCAACTTCTAGATTTTAAAATTTATAGGCAACATTGAGTCAAGTTAACGTTAATCCATCATGTTAATGGATCTTTGTCCAGTTTTTTATAACACAACTGTTCATATCATGTTGTACATGTTCATATCATAACGTAACAGTGATTCAAATATTTCCTTCAGATTTTCCTCTGCAAAATGAGAAAAATGAAGAACCCGATTCTCCACCTGCCAAGAAAAAAAGAATGGACTTTTTCCAGACTTATGATGCAGAATATATAAAATTTGGCTTTATTATTTGTTCTGGATCAAAGGAAAGTTCACCAAGAGCACAGTGTGTCATTTGTGGAGAGATCTTACCTAGAGAAAGTGTGATGCCGGTAAGTCTCTCTAACCACTTGAAGGCAAAACATTCTGAACTAGAAAACAAGCCAGTAGACTTTTTTGAAGAAAAATCACTTGAGATGGAATGTCAAGACAGTCCTTTAAACAAATGTCTACTAGTTGAAGAATCACTTGTGAAAGCTTCTTATTTAATTGCTTTCCAAATTGCTGCCAGGAAGAAACCATTCTCCATTGCTGAAGAATTAATTAAGCCGTATTTAGTAGAAATGTGTTCAGAAGTTTTGGGTTCAAGTGCTGGAGACAAAATGAAAACCATCCCTCTTTCTAATAACACAATTGAGTGCAGGATCAACACACTGTCTGCAGACATTGAAGACCAGCTGGTTCAGAAGCTCAGAGACTCCAGATGGTTTGCCCTTCAGATAGACGAGTCTCCAGAGACCTCAGATGTCACCCTTCTCCTGTGCTACGTTCGTTTCATCGATTATGACTGTGACGATGTGAAGGAAGAGTTCCTATTTTGTACTGAGATGCCTTCTCCAAGCACAGACCTTCAAGTGTTTGAACTCATAAGTAAATACATTGATAGTAGATCTCTGAATTGGAACCATTGTGTTGGTTTCTGTACTGATGGCGCCGCAAGCATGACTGATAGACGTTCTTGTTTAAAATCAAAAATTCAAGAAATCACCAAGAATACAGTGGTATTCACACATTGTTTTATTCACCGTGAACACTTAGCTGCTGAAAAGCTATCTCCAGGCTTACATGAAATTCTTTTGCAGTCAGCGCAGATTTTAAGCTTTGTAAAGAACAGTGCTTCAGACTCAAAAATGTTGACAGTTTTGTGTGAAGAGATGGGATCGGAGCTTGTGAATTTACCACTTAGTGCTGAACTGCGGTGGCTGTCTAGAGGGAGAATCTTAACAAGATTATTTGAACTGAGACAGGAAATTGAAATACTTTTAAATCAAAAGCATTCTGATTTGGCCAGGTATTTCCATGACAAGGAATGGGTTGCAAAGCTAGCCTATTTAGCAGATATGTTTTCACTTATAAATAAATTAAACTCTGGTCTTCAAGGGACCATGGCAACTCTTTTCAATTTGTATAATAAAGTCGACATATTTAAGAGAAAGCTAAAAGCCTGGTTGAAGCGCACGCAAGAGAATGACTATGACATGTTCCCTCTGTTCTCTGAGTTCTTAGACTCGTCCGGTGTGAGTGTGGAAAGCATCACCAGCATGATTGTTGAGCACCTACAAGGACTTTCTCAGATTTTCCATGACTGTTACCCACCAGAAGAGGACTTGCGTTTGGGAAATCTGTGGCTCATTGATCCCTTTGCCAGTCACCAGAATAACAACCTCACTGACTCTGAAGAAGAAAAACTAGCAGCGTTATCTTCGGATACAAGCCTTCGGTCAGCTTATAAATCAATGTCTGTAACTCAGTTTTGGGTAAGGGCAAAGACAAGTCACCCGGAACTCCATGAAAAGGCAGTGAAACTCTTACTGCCCTTTTCCACCTTCTGTTTGTGTGATGCCACCTTTTCAGCCTTGACCGCATCGAAACAAAGAAACCTGCTGGGTTTTGGTCCTGCCCTAAGACTTGCAGTCACATCATTAGTTCCAAGGATAGAAAAGTTAGTAAAGGAGAAAGAGTAGTATCCTTATTGCTTATTGTCAGAGTCTTTAATTTTGTGTTAAATTTTGTATAAGTATCCTAAAATACATTTGCTAATGTATTTGTATTTTTGGTGATTAAATGTTTTAATAATTTTTCCTTTGTTCTAGAGGGATTTAAGAATTATGGAACTTAAACATAATTATGTATAATTTTAATAACGCAAGGGGGAAAATGTAGCCTTTATATTGGTGATTGCTCTTGGAGTTTCAGAGGAAATGTCTTGCTTAGGGAATTCCCCAAGAGACCAGGCCAACCTGCTGTCCCAGTACATCAGTGAGAGGTAAGCATTGGTAAAGGACAGAAAAAGATGGGGTCAGTGGAACCAGGTTGAGAAGAACAGGTTACGATTCCCTGATCTCACCTCAGCACTTTGTTTTGTGTTTTGAGACAGAGTCTCTCTACATAGTTCTGGATGTCCTGGAACTCATTATGTAGACCAGACCAGGCTGGCCTCCAACTCAGAGAGATCCCACTGTCTCTACCCCCTCCCCCATGCATGGATTAAAGGTGTTTGACATGATGCTGGGGCTCCCACCTTAGTCTTGAAGGTGCTATTGGAACTTTGAGCTATCATGGAAAAACGAAACAATGAAGGGTTGGGGTGTGCCTGACAGTGAGTGGGTCTTCTTGGTGAGGCTAGTAATCTGACTGGAGACGTTCCCACTGTTACCACTTTAGGGGAGCAGTCTGGTTTCTGTGAGATGACTGTTCCAGGGTACAGCCTCACCATAATGGCAATTGCCCTCATTTAAGGTGTGATCTGCCCTGCCAGGCTCCCTGTTGCTTGCGGCTAGTTTTGATCCTTCACTGTACATTATGTTTATGGGTCAGTTCCTCTTTCCTAGAATTCAAGGTAATTTACAGGAGAAAGTGACTCAGGAAAAAAGTGTTCTGAGCTAAAGGGGAACAAAACAGAGTTAAGTTAGGGCAGCAACAGTGGTTTCCTTCGTGACCAAGCATTCAGGTGCCGAAGGCCCACGTCAATATCAAGGCACAGTTTGACCTTTCAGTTTGCACTTAAAATTGTGAGAAGTTTTAGCCAGCCAAGTCAGCAGCCGCCAGAAGTTGCATATAGATGGAAAGCAGATTCAAGCAGGTGCCCCCCAGGAAGTAGAGCAGTTGGGGAATTTGAAGCCATACTTTGGGGACTTCTGTTGGTTCTCTAAACCAGGGCTTGTTTTTTTTTTTTTTTTTTTTTTTTCTTTTCTTTTTTTCTGGAGACGGAGCTTGGCAATGTAGTTGTCACTGGCCTAGTTCTTGCTGTATAGTCCATGCTGGCATTGAACTCTGGCAGTCCTCAAGCCTCACCCCCTCTCGTGTTGGGATTACAGATGTGTAGCCGACTTTCATATAAGCTCAGATAGTAAGTATTCTGTGGTATACAAACAAACGTACTGCTGATTAACATTCTTTTACCCGTGCACTGAGATGTTATTTTTATATAATTTCCAAGGGTTGTAAAAATTCCTTGGACATTGTTTAATCATTTTAAGATTATTGTTATGATCAATATTAATATTTTCCTTTTTTGGTGTGTGTTAAAATACCCAACAACTGGCCAAATTTGGCCTTTTGTTTTCTGATCTAGGCAAGTGAATGTTTAAACATCTTTTACATTTTTATTTCAGGTGAGCAATGGAAAAGGCAGGTATTTTAGGTATAGATGGACAAGGAAAACTTGTAGTCACAGGTTACTGCTTTATTGCGCATTAATTGTATGGTTCACTGATGTACAAGTAATTTTCTGAAGGCCAGTGTGCAACTTCCTTACAGAAGCAAACCCAGAGGCACACGGGGCTGGGTGGTGTTAGATTCCTCCAGGGTGCCCCCCCCCAAGGTCGGGGTCACGTGTTCAGAACCGGTATGTTTGCTCCCGCTTACGGAGTTTGAAAAAAGGCGCCCAGTGGGCGGGTCCGGGGGGGGCCTCCTAAGACGGGTGGGCAGTTGAGAGCCAACCGGGTGGACGGGGCGGGGCGGGGCGGGGGGGGCGACTGCGGTCTTCCGGGCAGGGAGGGGGCAGCGGGAGGAGGCATTCGCTGCTATGGCGCTCTTGCTTGGCGCGCTGCGACTCCTGCTTGGCGCCTTCTTCACGCTCGCCGGGGCTGCTAAGCTCTTGCAGGTCTCGGCCCCTGTGTCACAACAGATGGTGAGCGGCGCGGCAGGGGCGCGCGGGGACGGACGGTTCCCGCGGGCTGCTTGCTTTCGGGCGCGAGGGCGCCTAGGCCGTCCCTTGTTCTCCGCATCTTCTCTAGGTGGGAGGGGAAGGGACTTACACTTGGTCCCTAACTGGAGAAACGATGGAACCCAAGGTGTTCAGGAAGGGGAAGTGGGAAGGTGACTCCTCTCCATCCCACACTCATCACCTAGTGTTCCAGTTTTGGGGACGCTAGTGAGGCAGATTTTCTTTTCTTTTCTTTCCTCCCTCCCTCCCTCCCTCCTCCCCCCTCCCTCCCTCCCTCCCTCCCTCCCTCCCTCCCTCCCTCCCTCCCTCCCTCCTTCCTTGTTTTGAAATGGTTTCCTTACGGTGTATCTCTGGCTAGCCCGGAACTCACTATATGGACTAGGCTGACCTCGAACTTGCAGAGGTCCACCTGCCTCTTCAAGGGATTAACGGCTTGCACCACTTGAGAAATCTTTTATAAGCTTAGAAACTAGCCCTGAAGGTAAAATGTAATTTGCCAAAGGATGACACAGCTAGTCAAGCAAGGCCCAATGTAGACTAACTGAACCTAGACTCCACAGCATCCCAGGAAGTCTGGGATGGAAGCCTGGAAGTCACCCCGACTGTAGTTCCTTATCCTGGGGAAGTCCACCAATACTTCCTGGCTCTGTGGGAAATCCCCATTACATCCTCCCAAGCTTGCATACTTCCCCCCCCCTCCCGCCTACCCTGAAACTAAGGTGGTGGGTTTTCAGGATACAGTAAGAGGTAGACAGCTTAAACTCTGTAAGCGTGTCCCACCTGTGACCCTTGGGCCACATATACTTCAAAATAGCTGTCAAATGTAGCCCAACACAAAATTGTAAATTTAAAACACGTGATTTATTAAAAAAACTAAGTTGTGGGGTTCTGAAGCAACTTTGTAGATGGCGACATTGTGTCATGCTGTCAGAAGATTAGACACACTGGAGGGTAGAGGAGGAGAGGCAGGGCTGCTGTTGGACCATAGGAAGCAGTGGGGGGGGGGGGGATAGAGTTGGCCCCGGGAAAGGTCTGGGTAAAATGGATTACAGAGCCCCTTATCTGTTGTGTCTGCCATAGTGGGATCAGAACCCGAATAGGAGATAGAAAATGGAAACCAATCTTTAAGGCACCTTTTCCATCCCACCTCCAAATGTTCAGCATGAAGAGAAACTAGGTGTGGCACAAAGACTCTGTTGCCCTTTCCAGGCCATGGCTCTAGGTGGGAAGGCCCAAGTCCTGTACCCTTTCCTGGGATTTGAGGCTGGGTTATCCTCTATGGAGAGGTCTGGTGAGGAGGGAAAGCTATCTCTGCCTGTGACCCTTTTTACTTGTGGAAGAGTGTCTGTTCCTGATCCCAAAGGTCAGTCCCATCGGGTGGCCCCCTCCTCGCCAGGCTCTTAACCTGGATCTGGCCTCTGCTTGTAGTGGCTTTGTTAGGGGAGCTGATGACAGGCAGAGGCCATCCCTGTGGTACTTCCAGAAGAAGACAGCTGACAGGCATTCCCTGCCACTTATAGAGAGCCTTGTTCGAGCAGTTCTCTGAGGTGTTTCCATTGAAGTTGTTCGGCTACCAGCCAGATCCTATAAACTACCAAACAGCTGTGGGCTGGCTGGAACTGCTGACGGGTTTGCTGCTGGTCGTGGGTCCGCCTGTGCTACAACAGATCAGTACCCTGCTATTGATCCTGCTCATGATGGGTAAGGGGGCACCCGGGGTCTTCTGGGGGCAATAGTGAGATTTAGCTGTTTTTCCTTACTGCTGCCCTGTCTCTTCTCTGGGACCAGGAACATTTCCGGATCAGCCATAGCTTCCTTGATATTGAAATGCTGCAGACCAACCACATCCTGGCCATTGTAATACTGTAACACGCTTTTCCCATCATTTCTGTGATTTGTATAGTGTCCCAGCGTGAACACGTAGTGTAACCTTCCTACGCCTTCTCCATGCTCACTCCTGGAGGGAGTGTGGCAGCAGCTGCCACTTAATGTATATGTATCTACCACAGTGGTTCTCAACCTTCCTAATGCTATGACCCTGTAATACAGTTCCTCATGTGGTGATTCCCAGCCATAAAATTATTTTCATTGCTACTTCATAGCTGTAATTTTTCTACTGTTATGAATTGTAATGTAAATATCTGTTTTCCGGTGGTCTTAGGAGACTCTTGTGAAAGTGATATTCAACCCCAAAATGGAGTCATGACCCACAGGTTGAGAACCTGAGCTTGTGGATTTGGGTGCAACCAGCAGGAAAGCGAGGGTTCCCTGACCAAAGAGGCAGAGAATTTCTTAGACTGCACTCTCTCTGAAGCTCCGCACGGAAGAAGTGCTAGTGTACAGGGTGGACAGCTGCTGCTTCCAAGACTAGACACTGTCACATTAGTCACTAAAACATTCTTTCCATCTCTAAAGCCTTCCACGATTTCAGGTCATTACCACACTCAAGCTCCTGACCCCCATTTTGAATCCTCCAGTAGAATTATTAAGAAAGAGTTGGGGGAAAGCTAGTTCCCATATCCCTATCTTCTCACCTTGACTCTCTTCTGCTCCGGGGCTTGCATTAGTTCTCAAGGCTTCTAATTCTTGTTCCTGCTTCCTGGAAGAGGAGTGGAGGAGTGTTTAATGGGAGGGCCTGAGCTGAAATGGGTCCTCCTGGGCTGGAATCCGAGTTCTTGGATCTTCTAGATGTTTATCATTTCTGTTCTAGGTGCCATCTTTACGTTGGTGGTTCTGAAAGAGTCACTGAGGACCTCCATCCCAGCCATTGTCTGTTTGGGGCTCCTGCTGCTGCTGGATACCTGCCAGTTCTTAGCTCGGACTAAGACAGTGGTTAGACACCCTAACAAGAAGATTCCTGGTGCAGTCGGGAAGCCTGGCAGTTGAGTCTTCTTGCCGTGCATTTACCAAAGCAGGAAGTCACAGAATAGTGCCTACCACTTTGTTAGGCCCACAGTCATTCGGTGTAAAAGATACCTCATCTAGGTCCCAATCTCTCCTTATAACTACGATGCCCTGTTTTGAGTGGGATATTAACATTCATGTCAAGTGAAAAGGGGAAATAAGGAGAACCTAAAACCACTCCAAATTGTATCACCCCATAAATAATCATTTTCATTTGGTGTTAACTGTGCTGTTGACACTTTCTGATTTTCATTTTTTTAATGCAAATGATACTGTATAGCCTACTTTATTGTCTGCTGTTAAGAGACAGTGTTCTCAAGGCCATCCTGGTCTCCAGAGCTAGTTCCAGGACAGGCTTCAAAACAATATAGAGAAACCCTGTCTCAGGGGAAAAAACAAAACAACCCAGTGTTTTGCCAGGCAGTGGTGACACACTACTTTAACCCCAGCACTGGGGGGTGGGGGGGAGTCAGAGACAGGTGGATCTCTGTGAGTTCAAGGCCAGCCAGGTCTGTGTGGTGAGTTCCAGGACAGCCAGGGCTATACAGAGAAATACTCTCTGGAAAATGCAGGAAAAAAAGATCCAGTGTTTTTTAGCATTCCTTTTTATTTTGTCAATTTTAGTGGCTTTAAGTACTCTGTCCTAGGAGTGCATGGAACTGAGGATGAAAGGTGGCTCAGGTGCTAAGAACATTGGCTGCTTTTGCAAAGGGCCAGGGTTCAGTTTCTAGCACCCACACGGCAGCTCACAACTGTCCCTAAGTCTACTTTCAGAGGATCTGACACCTGGTCTCCTGGAGTACCAGACATGCACATGGTACATATATGCATACACATATATCTGTATATATGTGTACCATGTGCATATATCTTTATATAAGCACATATATATGAAAGCAAAAACACTTACAAAATAAAATAAAAATAGTTTTAAGGATGTGTTCTTGAGTTTGAGGCCAGCCTGGTCTCCAGAGCGAGTGCCAGGACAGGCTCCAAAGCTACACAGAGAAACCCTGTCTTGAAAAACCAAAAAAAAAAAAAAAAAGGATGTGTTCTTATTCCCTTCCTCCTGACCAGGAGAAATATGCTGTCTCAAAAGCATTCACATCTAACTCGCTTTAAAATTTACAAGCTGACACTGCAGAGTGTGTCTGATTTCTTCCTGTGCTCACCTGAGTCCCTTGAGAGATTTCTTGCTATTTCTCTATTTTACACTTGCAGAGCTGAGAGGCACCTGCTGAAATGGTGAGGTATGGCTCTTAGTCCAGTGTCCCTTAACACTTGAGTGGAGGGTGGGGGACAGCTGTCTCCTGGCAATGTTAAATGGCTCAGCAGTCTAAATGTGGCGGGTGGGGGAGGTGGGGGGAGGGGGGAAGTGAGGAAGAGAGGGAGGGGGCGAATGCACATAGGACAAACATTGGGGCACCTAGTGTCATCTCCCCAGACCATCTTTGTGTGAGTCAGCTGGAGTCCTTTTGGGAAGTGATGCTTCTTCCATGAGGGAAGAGAGTGAGGGAAAACAATTTATATTTTGTAGTTCTGGGGTGTGAACTCACAGCATCTCTTAGGATAGGCAAACACAGTACTCCTGAGCCTGAACCCTAGTTGTCTCTGTTCTGAGACAAGGTCTCGCTGAGTAGCCTAGGCTGGCCTTGAACTTCATTGTAAATGAAGTTGTTATTAGGTTTAAACAGAATCAGATACAGAGGGAAATGCTGAGAGATCAGAGAGAAGGAGCAAGCCACTGCCACCTTTATTCCACTAGCTTCCCTGCAGAAAAGAGAGCAAGTTACTGTTTCTTCCTCCTTGCATCCTCTCCGCCCAGCCACTCACTTCCTGTTTCTGCCCAGCCATCTTACTTCCTGTCTGTCTGTGCAGACCTCCTGACCTCTATGGTTAGCTAGTGGCAAGCTCCATCCTCTGGTCTTCAGACAGGCTTTATTTGTACAAGCAATATATCACCACACTTTGTAGCTTAAATAAGACTTGCACTGAAATTCTCTGCCTCAGCCTCTCTAGTAGCTGGGGTTACAGGCCTGTAGTAGGGCCAGCTAGAGTTTATCTGTGCACATGTTTTAGCTACTCGCCGGTAAGTTGCTTTGGTTATAGGAAGATTAGCTTTTGGGAGCACACAGAGGTGTAAGTTGTATTAGTCCATTTCATGCTCAGTGCTGAACTCAGTTCTTGCTGTGTACACACTTGCATGAATCCCAGGCGAGTTCATATTCTTCATTGAGATCTTTTTTTGTGTCTGAAAGTACAGTGATACACTCCACCTACAGCAAGGGTAAAGAAATAGATCAGTGGATAGATAGTTCATAAATTATGTGACAGTATCATGACATTAAGAAGGGGCTGATGAGATGGCACTGGATAAGGGTGATTGCCACCAAGCCCGATGACCTGAGTTTCACTCAGGACCTAAATAGTTGAATGAGAGACCCAACTTTGGAAGATTGTCTGCTGTGTGGTATACACATTCTCATATTTTCTCCCTCCAGCCCTCTCTCAAAGGGGTCCAGAGATGATTTGGTTTCCATGTTGGTTAATTGAGCTGCTTAATGAAAAGATCAAAGACCAACATTCTTTTAGCTTTCAGTGTACTGCCTACTATCTTCAGAGTTGCAAAATAGCTGCACATAGGTGGCATATTTGTATATATTATCTAAGTGTAAATAGAGAAAGAAAAACTCTCTTGGAAAACCCTAGGTCATCCCTTGTATTTTAATTGGCTAGAATGAAGTTACATTCCTATTCTTCAACTTATCACTGATAAGGAGAGTGAAATCCCCAGAGTGGACTGAGATTGACTAAAATTTACCCATACTCATCACCAAGAAGGGAGGCGCTAATGATATGTTTTTTCCTGGTTTATTTATAGAATATCAAAAATGGTAGAAAGCACAGCCTGGTGCATAATAAGTGCTCATTAAATGCTATTATTAAATCTCTAGGCCTGGTAGTGGCACACGCCTTTAGTCCCAGCACTCGGGAGGCAGAGGCAGGCAGATCTCTGTGAGTTCAAGACCAGCCTTATCTACAAGAGCTAGTTCCAGGACAGGCTCCAAAGCTACACAGAGAAACACTGTGTTGAGCCCCTTCCCCCCCCCAAAAAAATCTTTATTTGTTCTACCAATGAGAACATGGGTCTGGAAAGACTGTGTGCCTATGTGTCAGAACTGAGACTAGAACTAAGGCCTGATTCATTGCAGAACTCATGTTTTTTCAATGCTTCAGCTGCCAAGATGAAAATTTATAGGCACAAGACCTGAGATAAACTACCCAGTGTAATCAACTCTTTCTTACTTTCCAGAATTGAAGTGAGCATGGACATTTTACAGCCCATAAAAGTAGAGGCAGGAGCTCCTGGGGTCCTAGCCTCACATATTACCTGCCCCTTCCAGGAAACCATACCGAGCCTGTCTCCAGCCAGGACGTTGAGTGAAACCTCTTGTAGCTGGCATTGAGGGATCCTGTTTACCAAGGCAGATTAGTAATTATGGACTCCAGAGCACTTGTGGAAGTCTGGATAAACCACCTGGTGTAGAGAAGCAGTTTGATTGACAGCAACAGTAGCATCTTGAGCCCCGGCAGTGCCTTGAGGACCCCAAGGAGCCAAGCTTCAGGAAGCCACAGCAGGAGTCTAAGACAGCTCAGTGCAACTTCCAGCTGTTTGACCTCCTTTGGCCTCCAGAAGACACTCCCATGTCCTGGGGTCCTGGCAGTGCCCCTACAAATCCAGCATGCAGCAACTACATGTGAGTCCTTGCCTGGCTAGCTATTGGGTCCATTGTTCATGTCACATTCTGGGATTGACTTAGGAGACTCTGGGATATGTGAGTGAGGGGATTTGTCTCAGCTTCAATTTCTTCTTGGTTTTTTTAGAGACAGGGTTTCTGTGTGTAACAGCTTTGGCTGTCTTGGAACTCTCTTTGTAGATCAGGCTAGCCTTGAACTCGCTGAGATCCCCCTGTCTCTGCTTCTGAAGTCCTGGGATTAAAGGCATACACCACCACCACCTGGTCAGCTTCAATTTCTTAAAGCCAGGTAGACAGGCTCAAAGGCAGAAATTCAGATTTTGATACTAGAAGAGACTGAGTTTGGGAGCTGAGAGTATATGTAAGTGGCAAAAGAGCAAGAAGACATTGGCTTATGTGCACACCCCTTAGGGGACGGTGAGATGCCACCTAGATATTTTTGTGCTGTGTGTGGAGTGCCTGTGAGGGTGTGTGCATTCATCTGTGTATTGCCTCGAAGGGAAAGAGGCTAAGGTATGAATTCTTTCCTGGTGTCAGCCACAAGACTCTGAGTTTTACTTGTTCTCTCATCAAATATCCCCATGGGGTAGTTACATCTCCAATTTACAGCAGCAAAGACAGGCACTGGTGAGGCTGAGAAGTTAGCCCACGGCTTCATGGCAAATATGTGTGATTCCCAGGCCTGTGTCCTTCTTGCTTCTTATTCAAAATTCTGAGTCTGACACAGGACTCCCTTGGAGGTCTGAAGGCTGTGAAGCCATTGCAGTCCTCCCAAAGGTGCTTCAGGTAATTCTGGAGTACCCCAAGAAGAAGATCTTCACCAAAGCAGGTCCAAGGTCACTGCGCACAGGCTTGTCCAGAGTCCCCACAGCACAAGACCATTCTCGTTCCATCTCTGCCTCTTCCCCTTTGTCACTGATCTTCTGAGAAGGGCTTTGTATCAGAGGGGTCTTGCATCACATCACTGTGCCCCTGCATGTCTGGCCTGTGGACTACCTGTGAGGAATCTCCATCCTCCCAGTCAATCACAATGTTGGAATTATCCATGTTATCCAGAGAACATGGATAATTCTCTGGGATTCCTGCCTCTTTCTCATTTCCCACAGCTTGTCACCACTCCCTCCTCCATGTCCCTAGCAGCAGGTGTCCTCTCTTATGGACTCCCTTGCCTCCAGAGTTCCTTTCTAGAAAGGACAGAGGGAGAGGAGACTGGAGTGGGAAGGGCTGTGAGGGAGGAAGGCTTTTGGTGGCTCAGTCTCCTGTGACCTCTTTTCCTCCTTTTAGGGAATATGGGTGTTGACAGCTGCCCCTGAGATGAACTGGCTCTCACTGGCAATGTTTCTCCATAGTTCATCAGCCTGTGCTGTTTCAGCTCCATGGTGGATGCACATGCTCAGCCTGGCCATGGTCAGTCTTCGGCTTTTTGGTGCTACTGGTGGGAGATCTGTGCCACCGCCACCTCTTCAGTCTCCTAGCTAGGAAAGTCTTGGCCTACTGCCTGCCTCACCCTGCTCCCATTCTCTTGCTAGGATTCAGGGTGGAAGGACCTAGATTCCAAATCTTTTTGTTTGTTTGTTTTGTTTTGTTGTTGTTTTATTTTAGTTTTTGGAGACAGTGTCTTTCTACATAGCCCTGGTTGTCCTGGAACTCACTATGTAGGCTAGGCTCACCTGGAACTCACAGAGATCCACCTGTCTCTACCTCCCAAATGCTGGGGTTAAAAGTGTGCACCACCATTCCCTGCTTGAATGTCAATTCTTTCCCTCCCTCCCTCCTTTCTTTCTTTCTTTCTTTTTTCTTTCTTTCTATCTTTTTGAGACAGGGTTTCTCTGTGTAACAGTCCTGGCTGTCTCCTGGAACTCACTTTGTACACCAGGATGGCCTTGAACTCACTGAGATCCTCCTGCCTCTGCCTCCCAAGTGCTGGAATTAAAGGTACGCTCTACTACCACCCGGCTCATCTGTCAATTCTTAAGTGACCTTGACTACCGGTGTAGTTGTGTGACTGTGAATGTTGGGCACAAGGGGATGAAAGCCTGGGTGTGGTGGCGAAAGCTTCAAATCCCAGCACTCAGGAGGCAGAGGCAGGGCCAGAGGCAGGAGAATTGGTGAGAGTTCAAGGTCAGTCTGGGCTTCATAGTTCTAGGTCAGTTTGGGCCACAGCGTAAGAAAGACCCTGTCTCCATTAACAACATCAACGTGAGGGCCATTGAGATAGCACAGAAAATGAAAGCGCTTGCGGCCAAGCAGGATGCCTCATACAAAGCTTCATGGTGGGAAGAGAGAACCAACTTCCTCAAGTTGTCTCTGAACTCTGCAGGTGGGCTGGAGTATGTGCACACACACACACACTTAATGTATGTAAAGCAGCAAAAACCCAACAAGATGAAAAAGCAGAACCTAAAGGGGATAGAACGTCCTTTGAGTCCTGTGTGGTCCCTGGAGTTTACCAGCTTTGAGATATAAGTCATATGCCAGGTGTCTTAGATACCTCTTGGGATAAAAACCCAAATCCTTACTGTGGCCTACAGGCCCTGCTTGATCTGGCTCCTGCTTCCCTAGGGACCTCTTTACCTCCTCTGCCTGGCTGCATTTCATTTCTTGTCTTAGTCTCTTGAACAGTCCAGATTCCTACCCTTCCAATACTTTTGTACTTGAGTTGGTCTGAAATAACCTGTCTCCTTCACTAAATCAATATCTCCCCATCCTTACTTCCAGAAGGAAACATTTCTTGACTACTAACATACAGGCACATGCACGCGCGCACACACACACACACACACACACACACACACACACACACACACACACACACACGAAACTGGATCCAGTTTGATTGCTTTGTCATTGTTCTTTCCCACAACTATAATTAAGCCATTATCTGGGCAATAAATGCTTTTCTTTTTTTTTTCTGTAAGAATGTATTTATGTCAATCCGTAAGAAATTGCCATTTTTGTGGACTCCCAAATGTTGCATATTGACTATTGCATTTTCATTTAATTCAGCCTTGCAAATCTCATGTTTATCTCGCTTGGTGTGTTATTACCTATACTTGATACTGTGTCTTGCACACAGGAAGAACTCGGTTTCAGGTGAGTGAATGAAATCTGGACATCATTAATTTTAAAACTTAAGGACTCAGATATCCTGGTGTCTAGTAACTTCTTAAGTGTTCTTGGATCCTACAAGCTTGCCTTTCTCTGGTGCATTCCTGACTCAGAGTTAGGATACTTCCTACAGCTCTAGCAGGATACCTGCAACTCTGCCATCACCTCCACTGTTCCAAGACTCCTGTGCCAAGACTTGGTGGTAATCAAGCTAGCTCTCCATCCTGTCATTAGCTGGGATGGAGATTGGCCAGGCAAGCTGCACTCAGCTTCAGCTTATCTGAGACTTTCTCTGCATGCACATCCCTGCCAGTGGATCTGGCTGTAATGAACCCCCCCCCCCAGTCTGTGCTTGGACAGCTGAGCCATCTGCTCTTAGTGCGGAAGGAAACCACACTCTGCTCTTCACCATGTTTCTGCAAGTCCTACAGCAGAAATGTTTAAGTCCCAAGGAGTTCCAGCTTAGCAGGCCAGAGCAGCAAGCCCATGCTGCCAGAGTCTATCCATCAGCCCCTCCCTGACTTCTTACCACCCCCCTGGCCCTTTCACTGAGTTTGCCTTCTAGTGATAAATTCAGGAAATTCCTTCTTCCCTTTTTGATAAATTGCCCTTTCATTGGTCCCTTATTCCTTCTTTAACTTGTCTTTATGTTTTAAAAGTAACGCATGTTCATGAAAGTAAATTCAGTGCAACAGAGAAAAATGTAAGATACAGAGTGATGGTCCCTCCCTGGTAGCCAGGGTTTGTAGTTTATGTGTGTGCATGCATCATTCCAGATGTTTGCCATTTCAAATGCACAGGAGCAGTTTTTATCAGAAAGCCACAGATGGGATAGTACCACAAGACTCTTCTGTAATTTGCTTTCATTCTATCTTGTGCAACTCCCCATATCTACGCATGCAGAACTTGTTCTCTTTATTACATGTTATTAATATTTTACTCAATTGGCCCCCATATATGGACATTTGTTTCCATTATTTTACTGTTATAAACAATGCTGCATGAATGTCCTTGCTCACAGACCTCTGCATATTTGTGAATTTATAGAATGAGTTCCTGGCAGTGAAACTGCTGTGTCACAGAGTATGTGTGTGCAATTTAATTGTTTAATCACATCACTATCCTGTCTCCAAAAAAAAAAAAAAAAAGAAACCCGAAAACCACACTCACAGTCACACCCCCACCAACAGTGTGTAACAGTCCTTGCATTGCCACACCCTCACTAGCACTAAGTGATGTCACCTTCCTTCTTCAATCTGTATTTTCATCAGTGCTGTGCTTTCTGTTACTATATCAAGTACCTGGTGCTGGAGAGAGAACTGAATGTCAGAGAGCACACTTGTCTATGATGCACAAGGGTCTTGGTTCCATCCCTGGGACAGCAAACAAGACAGAAATAAACAAAAATCTTAACTTATAAAAACGTTTAACTTACACTTTTAGAAGCTCTGTGCCATGACTGATTTGGCCCCCTTGCATTTAGGACTGTGGTCAGGATCTGGAAGAGGAGGATATGACAGTAAAACCACTCAACTCCTAGCCAGGAAGCCAAACAGAAACAGGCAGACAGACGTCAGGGTCTCATACTCCATTCAAGGGCACGTTGCCAATAACCTAAAGACCTTCCATCAGATCCCATCTCCTAGAGGTTTCACCACCTTCTATGTGAGTCAGCTTCCCTTGACTGCATCCACATGCTTGAGTGACTCGACTTACAAACGGAAAGGTTTATTTTGGCTCACAGCTGGGAGATTTTGGTCCATGGCTTGGTGGGCCTATTGCTTATGGCAAGACAACATGTAATGGCAAGACAACATGCAATGATAGGCATGTCTATGGCAGGACAGCATCTAATGATGGGCAGGTCTATGGCAGGAAAATATAGCTGGAAAAAACCTTTCCCCTATGCATAGTTCATGAGAGAGGATGGAGGAGAACCCCATAAATCCTCTTTGAAGGGATCCATAATATCATAAACCTCTTACTTGGCCCCACCTCTTAAGGTTTTCATCATTTCCCAAGGGCATTATGCTAGAGCCCTCATCTTTAAACACGAGCCCTTGGGAGATACCCTAGATGCAAACCACAGCCCCTCCCAATATTACCATCTTGGGCATCAAACCTCCAACATAGATAGGGCTGTTCCAATCTGTTGTTGGTAATTCCTCACTTGAGGTTCCCTCTTCTGAGGTGTGTCAGTTAACCACCAAGACTAGCCATCGCTGGGGTCTTGGGGGGACATTTCAGGTCCAAACTGTAGCAGCACCTTGTTCTACACAGATCTGAATATATCTACCTCTCTTTTTAACTCTTTTTATCTCTCTTCTTGAGGATGTCTCACTCTCTTTGATATGTATTTGGAACCTGGTGAAGCAGGAGCAGGAAGAGGAAAGATCTTATCTCTGCCCCTCACATCAGCCAACGCTTATCCCATCTTGCTTGTTGGGAGAATTAAATGAGAGTCCAAAAACACACCACTAGATCCAATTAGTACTGTTAGTTCTCAACCCTTCCTTGGGAATCAAGCTGGCTCATCCTAGCATCTCAGCCCAAGGCCAAAAGACAGCTGAGGCCCCCCAACATCCTGTATTCATTTGCTCATGCCCCGATGAATTGCTCAGCCCCACAGGCCACGCAAGACTGGGTCTTTGAGAAATGACCTGGCATCCACACCAGGGCCAGCCGAATCTCCTGAGGCCAAATTCAATTCTGTCCGAATAAAAAATGATTCCCGTTGGCCTCATCCATCCCTGTGGTCTTGTACTATCATGCTTTTGATGTAACATTTCCTCCAGCAATGTAGTCAGTTTCCGTTGGGAAATGTCCAACTTAGTCTTCTGTGTCTGACCCGGGGAAAAAGAACTGGAGAGTCAATTGCCTCTGGGAGGTCAGACACAGTGGAAAGAAATCCTCTGGTTGGAATTCCAGTGAGTGTGGATCCTCTCCTCCCTGCAGGTCAGCCCGGGAAAGAAGACATGAGATGAAGACCCAGAGGCAAGAGCCTGAGAGAAGATGACAGAAAGTGGACCACGGTGCACTATCAGTGCTTTGGGACTTAGTCCCCAGACATTTTTTAAACTTTCAAAAATCTGAGCCTCCTTAAGTTAAAGGAGAAGAATAGAGTCAAAGTTGTTTGATTTACTCCTTCCCCTGGAGAACTCACCTGCCCATGTCTTCAGTAGCTGCCAGTTAGCTCTCTGGAGGCCTGGGCAGTCTATTGGGCCTCTAGCGGTGAAACCAGTATTTATCCCTAGCGCATGAATGGACTTTGGGAGCCCATTCCTTATGGAGGGTTACTGTCTCAGACACGGGGGGGAGGGGGGGCGCGCCAAGGACTCGCACACCTAGGTCCTGCCCCCAATGATGTGACAGACTTTGATGATCCCCCATGGAAGGCCTCACTCTCCCTGGGGAGTGGATAGGGGGTGGGATGGGAGGGGGGCTGTCGGTGAGGGCCAAGGGAGGATGGGAGGGAGAAGGAACTGGGATTGATATGTAAAATAAGATTGTTTCTAATTTAAATTAAAAAAAAAAAAAGACGAGCCAGGAATGTTCAATCCCTGCCTTTGCTTGCTCAGGCTACTTACTGTAAGAGTGGACATGGTGAGGAAAAGCTGCTCCTAGCATTGAGAGTGTTAGGCACCAAGGAAACCTGGAACAAGTGGCTACGTGAGGTGCCTATTAACATATCAAAGTGGAGCTGGGTGTAGTGGCACTTGCCTTTGATCCCAGCACTCAGGAGGCAGACAGATCTGAGTTCTAAGCCAGCCTGGTCTATTGAGTGAGTTCCAGGACAGCCAGGGCTACACAGAGAAAGCCTGTCTCAAAACAAAACAAACAAACAAACAAAAAACAAGCAGCAACAACAAACTCAAAACCAAAACGAAGACATCAAAGCAGACATTGGCTGCCAGGCTCTCTGAGTTGCAAGTACCTGTCACAGAGTCCTGGCTCCTCTTGCCACTTCTCACACACACCCCACTCCCCCCTGCTCCCCACCCTAAACTTCTCCAGCCCCAGAGCTTTGCTTCCTTTTCCCCAGCTTCTGATTCCAGATGCCACTGCTTTTCTCTCTCTCATATCTAATAATAATAATAATAATAATAATAGTAATAATAATAATAAAATAAAAACCTTCTTCTCAACCATTCCTAGGAGCCGTCATATCCTTGTTTTCATTCAGAGAGAATGAGGCTTCTGTCTACTGACTTGTTCTCTCCTTTAGTGCAATCACAGCCCAAGTGTCAGAACCCAACCCAATACTATTCTTTCTTTAAATTAAAACAGAAAAATTATGTGTGTGTATGATGTGTGTGAGCAGGTGCACACATCATGGCTCACACGTGGAGTCAGGACAACTTTGTGAAGTTGGTGCTCTCTTTCCTAAGACTTAACAGGTTGTCAGCTTTGTGAAGCAAGAACTTTACCCACTGAGCAGTCTTGCCAGTCCCCACCACCACTCTTGCCCTTTGCCAGCACCTGCTTACACATGATCCCCTGGGCCTACCTGCCAGCGCAGCATCCTCTATACCTGCCTGCTCCTGCTAGAATCTCTCCTTTCCAGCTCAGGTTCCATTTCTCTGGCCTCTGGAGAGACCTGCTTAGTCTTCTCCCTCTGTCAGTAGGTCCCAAAGCTCTCTCCTTGCAGCTTGTTCTCTTTTCTTTTCTTGAGACAGGGTCTCTCTATTGTGTAGCTCTAGTTGTCCTGGAATTTACCATGTTGATCAGGCTGGACTTGAACCCACAGCAATCTGTTTGCCACTATCTCCTGAGTGCTAGGATTAAAGGTGTCCTCCCCCATGTGTTACAGCTGGTTCTTTGAAATCTGTCTCCCTCTTTTCTGGCCTACGAGTGGGACTGTCTCCTCCTCTGAATCCTGCAGACCTGTTCCTATACTGTCCTTTACTGACCCTGAGGCCACCTCCTTGGACTACATCCCCAGCTCTAGGGGCCATGACCTCCTATCCAGAACACTCATTCCTAGCACTTACCCTAGCTGGCTGTCCTGTGGCATGTGTATCAACTACCTAGTCCTAACAGGCTATTGTCATTAAACCTTTCTTCTTTGTGGACAGTTCTAAGCAGTCCTGGTTCTGGAACGTACTTGTGGCTGGGTGTTGCTCTCCAGTTAATCCTTATTGCACATGGGGCCCTTGGCAAGAGTACAAATGGAGGTTTCCACCCTAGTGTATAAGCACGTAAAAGCGATAAATTAGGCTGACACATTATTAGTTAAAACGTATTCCATATTCCTGCCTTGACAAATACACCTTACTAATAACAAAATAGAAAAATGTGTGTAAATCTGTGGTTTTCAGGCTGAAAGTCAGCAAATTATCAAAGATGACTGAATTCAATTTTACAGGTTGTGTTTAAGCATTGTATGTGGGTCATATGTGATAAATTATTATCACAGAAAGTATAACATATTTAATTTCATTATGTAATTCACCATCATTCATAATGTGAGTTTTTTTTACCATTCCTTCAAGCCACATTTATATTCATATAAAAATGTCTCCAGATCATTCTTTTAAATTTCAACAATGAACTATTATATATATATTATATTATATCATCAAATGACAGTTAACTACTAAATTGTTCAAATCTCTCTTTAATCAAGATTATACCTCAATCTATAGTCACCATAGAAATTAGTTTGAGAGTTGGGGATGTCGTTTAGTTGGTAGAGTGCTTAGCTTGAAGCAACCAGGTGCTCCAAGAACTGCACCCCAGCTCAGCCTTAGTTTCCCTGCTTAGCTTGAAGCAATCAGTACCCCCCCCCCATCCTGTCTGTCTAACAGAGGAAGGTGGAAGGAGAAGGAAAGAGTGTGTGTGTGTATTCATGTGTGCGTACATGTAAGTGGAGGTCAGAGATCAGTGTCTCCATCTTGTGTTTTGAGACAGGGCCCTTCACTTAACCTGGAACTCAGTGATTAGCTTGACTAGATGCCAGAAAGCCTAAGGGAATCCATGCCAGGAAGCCTAAGGGAATCCTCCGGTCTCCTCTTCCCTAGCACTGGGATTACAGGAACATGCTACCACACTTGGCTTTTTAAATAGGTGCTGGGGATCTGAACTCAGGTCTTCTTGCTTGCAGAGCCAGCTCTGTACCAAGTGAATGATATTTCCAGTCCCAGAATGTTTTTTTTTTTTTTTTTTTTTTTTTTTTTTGTCTTTCGAGACAGGGTTTCTCTGTGGCTTTGGAGGCTGTCCTGGAACTAGCGCTTGTAGACCAGGCTGGTCTCGAACTCACAGAGATCCACCTGCCTCTGCCTCCTGAGTACTGGGACTAAAGGCATGCACCACCACCACCCGGCCTTAAATTGCTTTTTTAAGACAGGGTCTCCCTATGTTGTCCTGGCTAACCTGGAATTGGCTATGTAGACCAGGCTGGCCTCAAAGTCACAGAGACCTGTAGGCAGGCATGGCTACAGGTTCCCCTACAGAGACCCTCCTGCTCTGTCTTCCAAGTGCTAGGATTAAATGTGTGCACTCCATGCCTGACTTCATTATACATTTTTACCTAAGGTATCTAGGAAGAAGGAATCATTAGCATTCAATACTGATAGGAACAACAAATTTTTTTTTTTTAAGTTTCAGATATTTTATTACTCTGAGCAACCAGCAGTCTGAGGGGTCTGAGAGCTTCCTCAGCTGTGCAGTAGGCTGCCAGCATTCTTCCTGGAATGTTAGAGAAAAACCAGATCTAGAATAGGCTCCCTTAACATTCAATTCAAAGAATAGTCGCTGTTTCATAGGTCAGGAGCAGCCATAGCAGAACACTAACTGTAAAACTTCAGCTAAAGGGAAAAAGCAATAAGATTAGAAAAAAATACAAAGTCTAATATTCCATTTAGTTCTATTTTTTTGGGGGGTGTTAGATTGCCAAGTTCTTCTGGGAAATTAAATCATGGCAAAAGCCTGGAACATACATGGAAAAAAGTGCAGCATCTAGAAGTAAGAGACCTGTGTTGAAACTCACAGCTCCACCATGTCCCTAGGGAGCCCTCTGCAATGCTTGCCCCACTACAAGTCCAGTTTTCTCTAGCTGCAGGAGACGTAGCGGTCATCAGGCCTCTCAGAAGGTGCTCTCAAATATCAGGGTGTCTACTGGGGATAACCCTGACAGCTGGGATGGGACTAATGTCTGAAGGTCAAATGCTCGTTATCCTGAAGCTCTTCTTTTAATTTTTAATCTTCTGGAAGATTTGTTATGACAGTGATGTAAGAATAAAATGCATGATGGCGAGGTATGGAATATGACAGCTAAGCCCTGGCTACAGGCTCAGGACAGGAATGAGATTATATGTTAGGATACTGATAAGGGAATCTGGGTAGGGAAGATGTATTTACACACGCACGCGCGCGAGCACACACACACACACACACACACACACACACACACACCACACACCACACACACACACACACACACACACACACACTCACACACACACACACACACACACACACACACACACACACACACACCACACACACACACTCATTCCCCTCAAGCGAAACAGAGACAATGGAATGTAACAAAAAGGAGAAACTAATTATCAGCACAAATGTCAGAAGTGGAGATGGTTGAGATTCTGCACTGTAATTTATCTTGTGCATTATGAATTTTAACTAAAACAAAAGGTTGTGCTAAAAAAATATCTTCCTCCAGCCAATTCAGGGGAATGGACACTCTGAAAAGCCTATTGTCAACACAAGATGAGACAGTTTTAAACAAACTGGGCCACTGGATTATTCTTCCCTAACAGGAGTGTTTATGGATTTCCATGAGAAGAACAGAGAATATTTTTTTAAAGGAGGGTCCAGGGTTGGATATGTAGTTCAGTGGTAGTACTCTCTCGGCTTGTGCAAGACCTTGAATTTGATCCCCAACATGAAAAAAAGCACACAGGGGCGGGGGTTACTGGAAAGATGACTCCTTCAACTCAGTACCTTGCAAGCACACAGCCCTGAGTTGTTAGATTGCCAGAACCCATGTTAAGAAAGCCAGGTTTAGCCGGGTGGTGGTGGCTCACGCCTTTAATCCCAGCACTCGGGAGGCAGAGGCAGGCGGATCTCTGCGAGTTCGAGACCAGCCTGGTCTACAAGAGCTAGTTCTAGGACAGCCTCCAAAGCCACAGAGAAACCTTGTCTCAAAACAAACAAAAACAAAAGAAAGCCAGGTTTGGACTGGGGAGATGGCTCAGTGATTCAGAAGCACTGGATGCTCTTGCAGAGGACCCATGTTCAATTCCCAGCACCCACATGGCAGCTCACAACTGTTTGTAACTCCAGTTCCAGGGTATCCAACACCCTCATATAGACACACGTGCAGGCAAAAACACAAATGCACATGAAATAAAAGTAAGTTCTTAAAAAAGCCAGGTTGGCTACGCAGTTGTAGCATATGTCTTTAATCCTAGCACTTAGGAGGCAGAGGCAGGCAGATCTCTGTCTGGGTTTGAGGCCAGTCTGGGCTACAGAGCGAGTTCCAGGACAGGCTCCAAAGCTACAAGGAGAAACCCTGTCTCGAATGGCTCTTCCCCTCAAAAAAACAAAACAAAACAAAACAAAAACAAACAAAAACTAAGAAGGAAAGAAAAGAGAGCAGGGTTGGTGGGGCATGCTTGTAATCCCAGAATCGGGGAGATGGAAACAGACCTCTAGGTCTTGATGGCCAGCCAGCCTAGCAAGTTCCAAGTCAGGGAAAGACTGTCTCAAAAAAAGGGCCAAGGGCTCATGAGGAATGACACGTGAGGTTGTTCTCTGGTTCTCTGGGTTCTATATGAACTTGCACACCCCTCCCTCAACCCTTTCATTTACTGACAGCACCCACCTACCCTACCCCCACCCCCACCACACCTGAGACTAGTTATGACTGGTCAGAATAGAAGCCTCTAAACTTAACCTGAAGCTCTTTTGGGGGAGGAGGTCTGAAATCCCTCAGGTTGTGCTGTTTCTCAAGAAAAATGGAAAATAAATTGAGCCCCTTTTCTTTCCTAAACAAACAAAAGCCTCAAACAATCGAACTGACAATCCAGGACTGAAATTTGTAATACCTGAAACCAGTGATTCATTGCTTGAAATCAACAACAGACTGGCTACTGGTTATTAAATGGGTGAAGTTGACAGTAGGGGATAGAGAATCTCCTAACAGAATATAATGAGAATAGAGGGCGGGAGAGATGGCTCAGAGGTTAAGAGCACTGACTGCTCTTCCAGAGGTCCTGAGTTCAATTCCCAGAAACCACATGGTGGCTCACAACCATCTGTTATGACATCTGGTGCCCTCTTCTGGTGTGTAGATATACACGGAAGCAGAATGTTGCCTACATAATAAATAAATAAAATCTTTTAAAAGAAAAGAATATAATGAGAATAAAGAATAAAATTTTAGGTACTATCTGTTCAACAATGTTCATAGCAGCACTCTTTGTAATAGCCAGAAACTGGAAGCAGCCTAGATGCCCCTCAACCAAAAAATGGATAGAGAAAATGTGGTACATTTACACAATGGAGTACTACTCACAGAAAAAAACAATGGGATCTTGAAATTTGCAGGAAAATGGATGGAACTAGAAGAAACCATTCTGAGGGAGGTAACCCAATCACAAAAAGACAAGCATGATATGTACTCACTCATATGTGGATTTTAGACATAGAGTAAAGGATCACCAGCCTACAATCCACACTGCCAGAGAAACTAGTAAACAAGGAGGACCCTAAAAGAGACAAACATTGTCCCCTGGAGAAGGGGAAAGGGTCACCATCCCCTGAGCAAATTGAGAGCATGGGAAGAGGGGGGAGGAAGCTATGAGAATGAGAAGGGGAGAAGAGGAAGGATGCAGAGGTCATGAGGGAGCAGAAAGCTTGAGTCAGGTGAAGAATAGAAGAAAGGGTTTGTGATAGGTAGGGTTTTAGTTGGGGGAGAGAGGAGAGGAAGGGAGGGAGAAGGGAACTGGGATTGTCATGTAAATTCATCTTGTTTCTAATTTAAATTAAAAAATGATAAAATTTTAGGTACTTGGCTATAATCCCAGCATTTTGGAGGTAGTTCTGCAAGAAGATCAGTTTAAGGTCAGTCTCAGCTACATGTGAAGGAAAGGCCAGACTGAGTTACATAAGACTTCCTTCAAAAATAAACAAATGTTTAAAAATGAATAAGTTAAATAATGATAGGAATTAAAGTTCCTGTGAGACCAATCATAATACCAACATGAAGGGCTGGAGAGATGGCTCAGTGGTTAAGAGCACTGGCTGCTCTTGCAGAGGACCCAGGTTCAATTCTCAGCCCCCACATGGTGGCTCACAGCCATCTGTAAGTCCAGTTCTAAGGATTCCCATGCCCTCTTCTGACCTCCAAGGGCACAAGGGATGGATGTGGCACCCAGATACACATGTAATCAAAAAATGTACAAATAAAATGAAATGAAATAAACACAAACCAGGTGTTGTGCTTCACATCTTCCATCCCAGCACTCAAGAGGCAGAGGCAGGAAGATCTCTGTGAGTGTGAGAGTTCAAGGCCAACCTGGTCTACAGATAGTGTTCCAGGATAGCCAGGGCTATACAGAGAAGCCCTGTCCCGAAAAACAACAACAAAAATCACACAACAGCAACAGCAAAAATAATAAGCAAACAATAGAACTCAACACAGGGGTCATTTGTCCTCTGGTCTTCCTTTATCAGTGTGACCCAACCTATTTAAGACACTGAGATGGAGATGACTGCTAACTGTCCATTGTGTTACTACAAGGGCTTCTCCATGCCATTGGTTTTGAGAGTTTGGCTCTCATCATCTCTCCCACAGCCAGACAGACCCAGAGGCTAGCTACCTGTAGGGACAGAAAAGGAGAACAGATATTGAGTGAAGGTATAAAGAACCAGTTAAGTCCTGAGTGAATGTGTATTATCTGATATGGGAATGACCATGTCAAGGATCAAGGCTTCAGATGCCAAATTCTTCCTCTTGTCCAAGTGGAACTATGGGAAGTGTCTGCAAAAACTAGCAACCATAGCTGCCCCCACCCACAAATGTTTACATCTGGAGCCTTCATCTTCCAGAGACCTCCTATCAAGACTAGCACTGTACATAATAAAGACGCTGATATGCTGATCAGGTTGTTATGGGAGTAGCTGGGACTCCATCAGCGCGTCACAGCCTATCTGACTCCAGCTTTTCTGCACAATGTCTGTATGTCTGTCTTTTCTTTATTCCCTCATAGCATTTAGCTTTCCAGGACCAAGCTGTGTGGGATGGTACAGAGGCATAACAAAACTTCCTTTAAACATAGAGAGGAAGAGAGAGAGAGAGAGAGAGAGAGAGAGAGAGAAAGAGAGAGAGGAGTCTTACTGGCGGTTTCTTGTCCCTCTAGGTCCTGCCGCCCTTCTCAGCCCCAAATAAACACACAGACTGTATTAAACTGTTGGCCGATGGCTAAGGCTTCTTACTGGCTAGCTCTCTGTTAACTATTAACCCATTTCTATTAATCTATGTATTTCTACATGGCCTTATCTTACCAGAGAACACCTGGCGTGTCCTAGCCTCCCGGTCTCCACAAGACATCCCCTTTTTGATGCCTCTCTGCCTACCTTTTCCAGAATTCTCCTTGTTTCCTAGTCCTGCCTATCTTCCTACCTCTATTGGCCAAACAGTGTTTTATTCATCAATAAGAGAAACATATATACAGAAGGACATCCCCCATCAGAGGAGAATAGAGGGAAGAGAAAGAAGAAACAAGTAGCAGCAGCAGCTGTGTGTGGCAGCACAGGAGTCTCATCTCAGCAACTGAGAGGCTGAGACAGGAGGACCAAAAGTTTGAAGATAGCCTGAGGTATAGTGCAAATTCTATTTCAAAAAAGTCAAAATCAAATAAAATTCATATCGTAATCTCTCAGATAAATATAGAAACCATTACAAAAGATATAACAAAAAAGTTAGAAGTACAAAAAGTATGATTATGTGGTTAATTCTGCCTAGCCCAATTGTCATCAGAGAGGCAACTGATGGAAACAGATGCAGACCCACAGCCAAACAGTAGGTGGAGCTCGAGGGATCCTGTAGAAGAAGGGGAGAAATGACTGTAGGACCCAAGGGTTCAAGGACATCACAAGAAACTCCACAGAATCAACTAACCTGGGCTCATAGGGGCTCACAGAGACCGCAACTACAACTAGGGAGCCTGCATGGGACAGACCTAGGCACTCTGCATACATGTTACAGGCGTGTAGCTTGGTCTTCTTGTGGGATTCCTAACTGGAAGCAACGGCTGTCTCTGACTCTTTTGCTGGCTTTTGGGACCCTACTCCTCTTACTGGATCACCTTGCCCAGCCTTAATACATGGGGAGGTGCTTAGTCTCACTGCAACTTGATATGCCACTGTTTGTTGAAATCCATGGGAGGCCTGCCCTGAACAGAAATGAAATGGATGGAGGTTCAGAAGGGTGGGGTGAAGGGGAGGGGCTTCGAGGAGGGGAGGGAGGAGAAATTGCGGCTGAGATATTAAAAAAAAAGACTACCTGGTTAATTCAAATATTATCAAGGCATAGAAGCCAGGAGACGGTGGTGCACACCTTTAATCCCAGCACTCTGGAGGCAAAGCTCTGTGAGTTTGAGACCAACCTAGTCTACAAAGTAGGTTCTAGGTCAGCCAAGGCCTAGTAATGAGGCCTTGTCTCAAAAAACGGGTGGAGGAGTTCATAAAACAAAAGAATAGAAAGCGAATGCAAGGGGGGCTAGAGAGATGGTCCAGTGGTTAAGAAGCAAATCCTTCTCTTGGAGAGGACCAAGTTCAGTTCCCAGCACTTACATGGTGGCTCAAAACCATCTGTAACTCTGGTTCCTGGGGCTCTGGTTCCCTCCCTCTTCTAGTTCCTTACTTCACCAGGCACATTTACATATATTAGGAGAAACACTCATACACATAAAATAAAAATATTCTTTTTTTAAAAAGAAAACAAATAGCAAGACTTAAGGTAAAGTATACCAGCATTTAGAGCCGGGAAAAATGAACTAAACAATCTAATTAAAGAGACAGTATTAGGGGCTGGTCAGATGACTCAGTGGGTAGAGGAACTTGCCACCTGGCCTGATAACCTGAGTTTGGAATCCATATGATGGAAGAAGAGAACTGACTCACACAAGCTGTTCTTTGTCATCCTTGCCAACACTGTAGCATGTGCAAAATCTGTCTCTCTCTCATATACTAAAAATAAGTATTTTTATTTTAATTAAAGAGATAGGATGCTGCAGAGATGGCTCAGAGGTTAAGAGCACTGGCAGCTCTTCCAGAGGACCAGGGTTAGATTCCTAGCACTGTCTGGACCATTCAAGCTGTCAAATGTGCCTGAAAAGGGAGTGAGGACTGAGAAAAGATACAAGAGAGTTGGGAGGAACTTATTTCTCATACCCCTTTTATACACAAAGCAAAAAGGGAGGGCAAAAGACTTCCTTACCATGATATAAGGAAAAAACAGGTGTAATTACCTTCTTAATTCTCAAAACATCTAGTAACCACGCTCTAAGATAAACATCTTGTTATTTGGTCTTGAGGAGCAAGAATAAGCTTGAACTCTCTGACCTTAAGTCAAGATGGAATGGAGTCACTATGGGCTCCCACACAGCACCTACATGGTGGCTCACAACTATATGTAAGTCTAGTTCCAGGGAATCTGATGCCCACTTCTGGCATTTATGGGCAACAGGCACACATGTAGTGTACAGACTTACATGCAAGCAAAATACTCATACACATAAAAATAAATAAGTTAAAGATACTTTCCCCCCTTATTTTATGTCTATGAATGTTTTGCCTTCATGTACCATCTGCATGCCTGGTGCCCACAGAAACCAGAAGAGGGCATTGGATCCCCTGGAATTGGAGTTATATACATTTGTGAGCCACCATGTGGGTGCTGGGAATTGAACCCTGTAGTGAGAGATCTCACAGATGTTCACATACGCACCTGTAGGTACATCTGTGAGATCTCTCACTACAGAACCCCTTGGAAGAGCAGCCAGTGCTTGCAACCACTGAGCAACCTCTCCAGCTCCTAAAACTACATTTTAAAAATTAAAGAAAGATACAACATTGGTGTGATAAGATTTAAAAAAAAAACCTACTTTCATTTTACTCAATAATTAGTATATACCTTTCAACAATAATCTTGAATGGAATTGGGTCACAATTGTGAAATTAAAATATGTTAATTGGATAACTAGATTTAAAAACAAAGTGCAACTGTTCACTGCCTGCAAGAAACTCTCCTCAGAAGAAAAGGATGGAAAATGACACTCCACACAAACAGAATCTGATTGGAAACAAGAGTAGTTGTGTTTGTGTCCAACAAAAAAGGCTCAAGCTAAAATTAGCCAGGAGAAACAAAGAAGGTATTGATACAGGGAACAATCCATCAAGAATATAAAAAAAAATTTATAAGCTGGGCATCAGTGGCGCATGCCTTTAATTGCAGCACTCAGGAGGCAGAGGCAGGTGGATCTCTGTGAGTTCAAGACCATCCTGGTATACAAGAGCTAGTACCAGGACAGCCTCCAAAGCCACAGAGAAACCCTGCTCAAAACAAACAAACAAACAAAAACAAAACAAAAAGAATATAAAACAATTATAAATATATACACAATATTGCCACACACAATTTCAAGAATTAAACACCACAAGGACATAAAGGGAGAGACAAGCCCAACACAACCTATGCTAGATGGTGACTACAATATCCCACTCTTACCAACAGACATCATCCAGAAAAAAAATTAACGAACATCAGAGTCAGCTACAATGGCCGGGTGGTGGTGCCACACACCTTTAATCACAGCACTCAGGAGGCAGAGGTAGGGAAATCTCTGTGAATTGGCGGCCAGCCTGGTCTACAAAGTGAGTTCCAGGACAACCAGAGCTGTTACACAGAGAAACCCTAATTCAAAAAGCCAAACCAGGGGCTGGAGAGATGGTTCAGCAATTAAGAGCACAGGTTGCTCTTCCAGAGAACCTCTGTTCAATTCCCAGCACCCACATGGCAGCTCATAGCCGTTCAGTTCCAGGAGATCTGACACCTTCACACCAATGCACATAAAATGAATTTAAATAAATTCTTAAAAGAGAAAAGCCAAACAAAAATAACAACAACAAAAAACCAACAACAAAAAACCCAACCCAAACCTAAAAACTACACTATAGATCAGAGGGACACAATAGACATCTACAGAATATTCCATCCTTTATTAGCTCATAAAAAGAAACTAAAACTAACTGCAATTGTAAGTTTTTCTAAAAAACCTTCTAGATTCCATATATGAGAGCTAACATGTAATATGTGCCTTTCCAGGTCTGGCTTCTTTCACTTAATATGGGGATCTGAAAGTGCATCTATAGCCTTGCAAATCACATACTAATTTTCTTCTTCTTTTTTTTTGTTTTTTTTGAGATAGGGTTTCTTTGTGTAGCTTTGGAGCCTGTCCTGGAACTAGCTGTTGTAGACCAGGCTGGTCTCGAACTCTCAGAGATCCACCAGCCTCTGCCTCCCGAGTGCTGAGATTAAAAGGTGTGTGCCACCAACACCTGGCCACATACTAACTTTTTAAAGTTAAGATGTAGTGTGTGTGTGTGTGTGTGTGTGTGTGTGTGTGTGTGTGCCCCAGAGGCTAAAAGAGGACATCAAGTATCTTGGAAGTAGAGTTGCAGACAGAACTGTCACCCATTGTGGGTGCTAGGAACTAAATTCAGGTCCTCTTGAATCGTAGTTAGCACCCTTAACCACTGAGCCATGTCTTCCCACTCAAATGACTTAATTTTTCTTATAGTTGAATAATACTCTACTCCATATATTTAACACACGTTCTTTATTCATTCCTCTGTTGATGGGCATCTGTGCTGACTCATGACTTGGCTGTTGTGAACAGTGTGGTGGTAAACATGCTGCAGAGGTTTCTCTAGTGTATGTGGACTTTCATACCCAGGAGTGGTATAGCTCGATCATATGGTAAGTCTAGTTTATAGCTTAAAGAATCCCCATATTGATTCTCATAGTGTCTGGAGTAATTTACAACTTGTCTTTGTAGTGTTTCTATTGCTGTGATGAAACATCATGGCTAAGAATAAGTAGGGGAGGAAAGGGTCTATTTGTCTTACAATTCCATATTGCTGTTCATCATCAAAGGAATTCAGGACAGGAACTCAAACAGGGCAGGATCCTGAAGGCAGGAGCTGATACAGAAGCCATAGAGGGCTGCTGCTTACTGGCTTGCTTCCCCTGGCTTGCTCAGCCAGCTTTCTTATAGGACCCAGGATCACCAGCCTAGGGATGGCACCACCCACAATGGGCTGGGCCCTCCCCATTGATCCCTAATTGAGAAAATGCCTTACAGCTGGATCTCATGGCACATTTCCTCAGTTGAAGCTCCTTCCTCTTTGATGACTGTAGCTTGTATCAAGTCAACACAAAACCAGCCAGCACACAACTCTACCAACAATGTAGATTCCTTTCCCCCATAGACCTATCAGCATTTACCATTGTCTGTTTTCTTGATGATTGCCATTCTGTCTGGGGTGAGTTGGAATCTTAGCATAGTTTTCGTTTCCTCTTGTTTTTATAGTTACTTATTTATTTGTGTGCATGTGTGCTCTTGCACACATGGCATGTCACCTGTGTGCGTTCTAGAGTTCAACTTTCAGAAGTTGGTTCTCTCCACCCTGTGGGTCACAGAACTCAGATTCAGGTTGGCAGGTTTGGTCACAGGCCTCTGTGTAGTGTCTCATCCAAATCCACTATGTAGCCAAGGCTGGCCTTGAATTCATGGTCTAGCCTCTCCAGTGCTGGCATTGTAGGCATGTGTCACAATGTAGGCATGCATAGACATACATGCACAGACAGTGAAACTGCAATTCAATGAATTATTTTAAAGTTAACTTTAAGAACAAAACATAGTTTTGAAATACATATGAAAATATGTATTTCTAAGTCTGCTTTTAGGTTAAATAAATGTAATAGAAAGACGTGGTTCAGCACAAATTAGGTTTCCGGTCTTTCTGAGAGAAGTTAGGTGAGTCCTCCTTCTTTTGAATCCATTTATATTTAGGATTTATCCAGGGCTTGAAGGCCGTTGAAGAAAAGTTCTGAACTCTTATTTAGTCATAGATGGATAGGGCAGATTGATCAGGGTAATGGCCAGGAAGGATTCCAGCAGCCACTGAGAAGAACTCAGCTATGCCTGAAAGGAGTGGGACTGGTGGACCAACTCTATCAGTAGTTCCCAGACTCTGACAGAGAGGAACATTGATTCTGGGTACAAAACACAGGGATGAGCCTGAAGCTAACTCCAGGCTCACTTCTGCTGGCAGGTGTCCTGAGAGACTTGGGTTATAAGTTTGCACTGGAAGAGTTGAATGATGGGTCTAAAAACATCATGGGGCCTGTGTCAGTTTTTCTATGACTTCTCTCTTCTACTAAACATCCATCAAGAGCCACTCTCTTGTTTCCAAGGACTTTCTGCAGTGAAGTCTCCAAGTTCTGTGGCCTTCGGGCTATGACTGAATTGCAGCTCCACCAGCATGTAGTACAGCTGAGTTCTTGCTTCGCTGGTTCCTGGTGGTAGCAGCGATGATAACATCAGCAGGAATGGACTTTCAGCAGGAGGATGACTCTCTGGAATCATCAGGGCCTGGGGTTATGGAGTCCCTGCCTGGATGTCCATGGCAATGAGCAAAAAGAACAATATAACTAACGGCTCAAGCAATTTCGCTCGGGGACCTCTCCAACTGAGCATAGCACAGAGAAAGTGTTCTCTCCATTTCATAAGAGATAACTTTAATCTCGGGCATCAAACCAAAGCAGCAGCGTTTCAGTTCCACTAACAATGGCACATGGCAATGATGAGAGTCGGCTGCCAGGACTGAGAAGTTTCTCTTCCCTGAGCTGCTGAGCCCTCAGCCTGCACTTGGCTGGGTTGGCTAACGATGACCTTCCCGTGGGTTCAGAATAAAAATCCATCCGACACCAAATATAGTGAAACCCAATTAATGCGGATCACAATGGAGTCAGAGGAAGTTTGGTGAGCAGATAGATGTTTATTAGGAAAACACTCACTCGACAAGTCAGTCCTGTACAACCAGGCAGGTCAGGGAACACAGAGAGCCGCATGCGTGCTACCCTCATATTTAAAGTCTTGCTACGTCACTCTGACCATGCCCAAGTGTGCGTGGTCTGCGTCTCCTGTGCCAGCCTCCAAGTGGGTGTGACCATCATTTCCCCTACACCCTCTGGATACCTTTTTTTGTTTGTTTGTTTGAGATAGGGTCTCACTGTGTAGCTCTGACTGGCCTAGAATTCACTCTGTAGACCAGACTGGCCTCAAACTCACAGAGACCCGCCTGCCTCTGCCTCTTGAGTGCTGGGATTAAAGGCGTGTGGCTCTGGTTATGTTTTTTAAAAAGCTTTATTAATTAATTAATTAATCTATTTAATGTGTGTATGTGTGTATTTTCTTGTGTCAGCAGGGGCCAGAAGAGGGCATTGAGTCATCTGAAACTGGAATTACAGGTGCCTGGCAGGGGTGCTGGAATTTGAACTCAAATTGTCTGGAAGAACAAGAAATGCTCTTAACTGCTGAGCTGTCTTTCCAGACCATGGAGACTTTTTTCTTTTGGAGGCAGAGTTTCTCTGTGTAGCTCTGGCTGTCCTGGAACGCACTCTGGAGACCAGGCTGGCCTCGAATTCAGAGATTTCCCTGCCTCTGCCTCCTGAGTGCTGGAATTAAATGTGTGTTCCACCACTGCTTGGCCCCATGGAGGCTTTTAAGTGTCTCGTTTATGTTTGACTTTGTGGTATTGTTATAATGCTGAAGCACAAACAGACAATAATAATAATAAAAAAATTTTAAAAATTAAAAAGTAATTATTCTAATTTACACCTTTACCAGAAATATGTACAAGATCCAGATTCACACTTTGTCTAATACTTAGACATGTCAGATATAAAAACTTTTTTAGCCAGTCTAGGGCTAGAAATAGGCTTGGTGGTTAAGAGTGGCCCCTGCTCTTTCAGAGGATCAGAGCTCAGTTTTTAGCACCTATGTGGGGCACCTTTCAACCACCTGGAACTCCAGCCTGGGGGATCAGATGCCCTCTTCTGGCCTCTGCAGGCACTGCACACATTGCACAAACACAGATATCACACACATACATACATACATACATACATACATACATACACATACATACATACATACATGTAATCAAAAATATAAATAAAACCTTTAAATTTTTACATCTCTCAAGTAGGTATAAAAGGTGCCCTGGTTCTGCCTTTGTGGGCATGGGCCACTAAAATGAGTTTGAACTCAACTTCACCTGTATGCCAATCAAACACTCTGCCTGTAAGGTTCCCTGATCACTATCTTTTTCATGCATTATGTATTTTTTTACTTGGTTGCATTAAAATTGACTTTAATGAGCTCATGTAGAAGGATTAAAAAGTCATTTTTTAATACATTAAAAATACATTAAAAAGTGTATTTTTTTGGGGGGGTGCATCTTCCATAAAAGTATCTTTCTAGACGGGTGTTGGTGGTGCATGCCTTTAATCCCAGCACTCAGGAGGCAGAGGCAGGCAGATCTCTGTGAGTTCCAGGCCAACCTGGTCTCCAGAGCGAGTACCAGAATAGGCTCCAAAGCTACACAGAGAAACCCTGTCTCGAAAAAACAAACAAAAAATCTTTCTAATCCAAGGTTGAAAGGACATTTAACCTGTCGTGGTGGCTTATATCTGTAGCCCCATCTACAAGAGCTGAATCAGGAAGACTGCTTCAGCCTAGGAGTTTGAGGCCATCCTGAAAAACATAGACAGCTCTCAGCCCCCCCACCCGTGTGTGTGTGTGTGTGTGTGTGTGTGTGTGTGTGTGTGTGTGTGTGATGCTGTGCATATGTATGGCAGCCAGAGCAATATTGATTTTGGGAATCTTCCTCAATTGCTTTCCTTTTTTTTTCTTTTCTTTTCTTTTTTTTTTAAGAAAAGGTTTCTCCATGTTCATAGCAGCATTGTTTGTAATAGCCAGAACCTGGAAGCAGCCTAGATGCCCCTCAACTGAAGAATGGATTGAGAAAATGTGGTACATTTATACAATGGAGTACTACTCAGCAGAAAAAAGCAATGGAATCTTGAAATTCGCAGGCAAATGGATGGAACTAGAAGAAACCATCCTGAGTGAGGTAACCCAGTCACAAAAAGACAAACATGGTATGTACTCACTCATATATGAATTTTAGACATAGAGCAAAGGATTACCAGTCTATAATCCTCTTCACCAAAGAAACTAGGAAACATGAAGGACTCTAAGGGATAAATGGTCCCCAGGAATGGGAAGTGGCATGAACTCCTGAACTAATTGGGAGCATGAGGGTAGGGAGAGGGAACTGCCACAATAAGAGCAAGAGAAGAGGAGTAGAGGAGAGGAAATGGAGGGGCAGAAATATTGAGTTGGGGGAAGAATAGAGGAGAGAGAGCAGGATGAGAGATACCATATCAGAGGGAGCCACTATAGGTCCGAGAAGAGATCTGGAACCAGGGAGATCTCCAGAGACCTACAAGGATGACACGATCTGACAATCCAGGCAATGGTGGAGAGGATAACCTAAAAGCCCTTCCCCTAAAATGAGATTGATGACTTCTCTTTATGCCATCCTAGAGCCCTCATCCAGTGGCTGATGGAAGCAGAGACAGACATCCACAGATATACACTGAGCTGAAATTGGGAATTTAGTTGAAGAGAGGAAGGAATGAAGAGCGAAGGGGTCTGTACCAGGTTGGAGAAACCCACAGGAACAATTGGCCTGAACAAGGGAGAGCACAACGACCCCAGATGCTGTTGGGGAGGCCAGTACAAGACTGATCCAGACCCCTGAACATGGATGTCAATAAGGAGGCCTCTGCACTCCAGGGAGCCTCTGGTGGTGGATTAGTATTTTTCCCTGGTGCAAGAAGGGACTTTGAGAGCCCATCCCACGTGAAGGGTTACACTCTGGCCCTGGACACATGGGGAAGGGCCCAGGCCCAGCACAGGAAGATTTGGTGGACTTTGCAGAGCCCCCATTGAGGGCCCTACCCTGCCTGGGGAGTGGTGGGTGGATGGGGTGGGGGTAGGCTGGGGGTGGGGGAGGAGGGATGGGGTGAGGGGAGGGGAGGGAGAGGGAGAAGGGACTTACATGTGAAACAAGCTTGTTCCCTAACTAGAACTAATAAATAAATTAAAAAAAAAGAAAAGAAAAAAGAAAAGAAAAGGTTTCTCTGTGCAGCCCTGGCTGTCCTGGAACTCATTCTGTAGTCCAAGTTAGCTTTGAACTCAGAGATCCCCATGCTTCTGTCCCCTGAGTTCTGGGATTAAAGGTGTGTGTCACCACCACCACCTGACTTCCATCTTATTTTTTGAGACAAGGTTTCTCGTTGAACTCAGAACTCTTTGATTTGGCTAGACTAACTGGCCTATCTCTGCCTAACAAGCACCGGGATGACAGGTATAGCATATTTGGTTTTACATGGCTGTTGGGGAGCTAACTTGGGACATTTATGCTTGTATGTCAAACACTCTGCTGACTGAACCATCTCCCCAGCCTCAAGGCCTCAATTCTTAAAAAAAAAAAAGACACAGTTCTATGATGTGCTGGCTAGATTTATGTCAGCTTGCCACTAGCTAGAGTCAATTTAGAAGAGGGAACCTCAATTGAGAGTATGACCCCCATGATCAGCCTGTGGTGCATTTTCTTGAGTGTCAGCTAATTTTGGGGAGGGGCCGGCTCACTGTTAGCAGGGGCTACCTCTAGGCAAGTGGTCCCGGGTTCTATAAGAAAACAGTCTGAACAAGACACAAGGAGCAAGCCAGTAAGCAGCACTCCTCCATGGCCTCTTCATCAGCTCTTGTTTCCAGGTCTCTGCCCTGTTTGAATTCCTGCCCCGACTTTCCTCAACAATGGACTATGATGTGGAACTGTAAGCTGAAAATACACTGTATGCATGCCTCCCCCATTGCTTTTGGCCATGGTATTTTATCACAGCAATAGAATGTAGCATGAATTCTGTTTGGTCTTAATAAAAACTCAGAGTCAGCTATCTGGGGGTGAAAGCTGAAGGACCAGAGGAGCAGAGAAACCAACCACTAGAATTCTTACCTCTACTAATGCTCAGACTGAAGGGGTGGTCCTGTCCCTATGAAACTTCAGACTGCATCTGTCTCTACAAAACCTCAGACTGCATCCGTTCCATGAATCCGCAGACTGCTCTGAGCCCCTGTCTCCTCCTGCCTTATATTTCTCTCTCCTCCTAGCCACATTACTCCTGTCTCCACCTCCCTAGTACTGGGATTGGAGGAGTATGATCCTAAGTGCTGGAATCACCTTTGTGTGAGCTCTGTTTCTCTTTTAGACAAATTTAATCTTATGTAACCTAGGCAGGCCTTGAACTCCCAGAGATCTGTCCTGCTTCTGTCTCCCAAGTGCTGGAATTAAAGGTGTGTGTGCCACTTTAAAGGCTGTCCTCTATGGCTAACTAATGGCTTAGCTCTGCACTCTGATCTTCAGCCAAGCTTTATTTATTATAGCATAAACAAAATATCACCACAATAGAAACCCTAACTAAGACAGATGGCTAATGTTATATGCCAACCTAACTAGGCCTCAGAGTGCCCAAATATTCAGTCAGCCAGTATTTCTGGGTGTGTCTATGAGAGTGTTTCTCCTGAGGTTAACATTTAAATCACAGATTGGAAGATTGCCCTCCTTGTGCAGATGGCCTCATCCAATCTATTAAAAGCTTCGTAGATGTGGAAGTCAGGGTGCACTCCATTTACCCACTCCACATTGTATAGAATGGTGGGTAGCTTTTAGGCTGTGCCTCATACCGACTATTTATAAAGCATCAGTTTGCTCCATGTTAGATATGAATATTGAGGCAAAGACTCCACCTCTTTGTGAAGGTAAACACGGAAGGTCTGCCCAGCACAAACCATAAGGCATGGGTGGATACGGGATTTATTTACGAAAATAAAATACCACCATCTATGAATTTACCAGATTAAACTGGGAACACACAGGTTCATGGGCATGTAAAAACCATATTAAAAAAAACAGGCCTGTGAACTTACCAAGCACACTAGACCAACAGATGATTTTTATACAAAAGGAGACACCTAACTCCCTTAGTGCATACCCCCAATACTGGGGAAGACTCTGGTCTGTCCCCCAATCTCCAGCCTCATTCCCATTCCACTTAGCATGTTTTCCTGTTTGACACGTTCTATTTGGAAGGCTGTTCATCAGAACCTGACTCTATGCTTGGTACCAGCTCTGGGTGCTCAAACTCTGTGGCTGAATTCTTATGTGAGTATCTCATCTATCTGCCTGCAACCACTCTGCACGTATATCAGCAATCTGCTCTTGTTTCAGTTTGGCCTCTTTGAACCCTGTCAACTCTTCAACCCTTTTGTCCTTTTGTAATTTTTGTTTGTTTTGATTTTTTGGGACAGGGTCTTGCTATGTAAACCAGGCTGAACTCCAACTTACAGAAATTCACCTTCCTCTGCCTCCCCAACCCACAGTGCTGGGATTAAAGGCATATGACACTACTCCTAGCTTGTAATCATTTTGGTGTGTGTGTGTGTGTGTGTGTGTGTGTGTGTGTGTGTGTGTGTGTGTGTGAACTGTAATGTGTAATTTGAGAGTTAATACTAAGAGTGAAGGTTGGGACCAGCAAGGTGGCCCAGTGGGTAGTTGGGAGGACTTGCCATACAGCGGATGACCTGGCTTCAATTCCTGGGACCCACACTGTAGAAGGAGAAAACTGACTCTCACAAGTTGTCTTTGTCAATCCACACACACAAATAAATAAATATGTAGGTGTAATTTGGGGGGAGGTTCAGTCAAGACAGGGTTTCTCTGCATAGCACTGGTTGTTCTGGAATTCACCCTACAGACCAGGCTGGCCTCTGCTTCACAAGTGTTGGGATTAAAGGCATGTGCCAGCACCACCCAGCCATAAATATAATTTAAAAGATTAAGGTTGGGATGAAAGAACCTGTGATTGCCCGTAGCCACAACAATAAAGTGAAACCAGTAGTCCATGGTGAATGTGAGTCTATGAAATTGCATTTTCTGTTAGTCAATGAATTCTATCATTGTGGAAAGAGACAGGCATGTCTGCCTGTTTCTGGTCTAACTTTCTCATGACAGCAAGAAAATTCTTTCTCTCTGCCTGACTGCCTTTGAGTAGAGACTTTGTCTCTTGGTTTGGGTCTCACATTGGAAGGAGGTCATTAGCTTTCCTGGGCCTCCAGCTTGCCTAGCATAGACCCTCAGGCTTCTCAGCTTCCATAATCAAGACAGCCAGCCACTTATAATAAATCTACCTTTTTTCTCTCCCTCTTCCAGCCTGCTTCTCTGCAAAGCTCAGATTAATGCAACTTCTATTAATAGCTTCATACTTGTCATTTAATTCATTAATCCAATCCAAGTGGAATTGAGTTGCCTATGATGTGTATGGAGATGGGATTCAATTAATTATTTTTACAAATCTATAATCGTTTTCTCTTTTTTCTTCTTATCTGCTATACCCTCTTTGTTGATTCAATTTCCATATATAAGTCTGCTTATGATCTCTAATGTATTGGAGTAACCAGTTTGTTTCTCCAAGCCAGTCTCTGTGTGGGTTTGTGCCTGTGGATGCAGTGCCAGCAGAGACCAGAAGAGGGCATCAGATCTCTTGGAGCTACAGTTAGAAGTGGTTGTGAGCCCCTGGACATGGATGCTGGGAATTGAGCTTTGGTTCTCTGGTCCATCTTCTCTCCAGCCCCATGTTCCATAGGCAGGGTCTTGATGCTGTACGTTCTTCATAAGTCCTGATATGTGATAGCGAACAGTATATCTCTTTGGTTTTCTTCAAAAGTGTTTAGAGTAATTAATGAGATCTCCCAATCTCCCCTTTGAAGCTTTTCAGACCATTTCAAATTAATGGCACCCTAGATCATGACCATTTCAAATTAATGGCACCCTGGATTGGAAAAAAATGCTCTTTTTAGATCTAGTATTAAATGAATTGAAATGCTTTCTTATACTATAGGGCAAGGAAAACTCCAAATACCTCGACTTTTGTGGAGGATCCAGAAACCAACATAAAGGGACCACCTTTACAAACAAACAAGCAAGCAAGCAAAAAAACAAAAACAAAAACAAAAAACCCTAAAAAAATGTGCCAGTCTTTTTCTTTTGGGCCACCAACCAGCTCCCAAATCATGACATGGAGACAATATTAGTTATGAATGCTTGGCCTAGCTTAGGATCACTTCTGGCTAGCTCTTTTAACCTGTTTCTCTTTATCTACGTTTTGCCTTGGGGCTTTTTTCCTTTTTTCCTTCTGTATGTCTCACTTTTACTGCTTCTTGTGTCTGCATGGCTGGTGTCTGCCTGGCAGGCCCAGGGTGTGTCTCTCTCTTTCTCATTGTTTTCTTTCTTCTTCTCCTTGATTTCTCCTCCTACTTATTCTCTCAGCCTGCCACTCGCACCTATTGTTTCTCTGCCTAACTATTGGCCATTCAGTTCTTTATTAGACCAATCATGTGCCTTAGGCAGGCAAGGTGAAACAAATGCAATACATCTTTACATAGTTAAACACACGTCTTTACATCATTAAACAAATGCAGCATAAACAAGTGTAACACACCTTTAATAGTTAAAGTAATATTCCACAGCATAAACAAATGTATCACATCTTTGCCTAGTTAAAGTATATATATATATATATATATATATTATATATATTATATGTTTTTCGAGACAGAGTTTCTCTGTGGCTTTCTGGATGCTGTCCTGGAATTAGCTCTTATAGACCAGGCTGGTTTCCTGAACTCACAGAGATCTACCTGCTTCTGCCTTCCGAGTGCTGGGACTAAAAGCACGCACCACCACCGCCTGGCTAAAGTAATATTCTATAACACTTTCTTATATTATAAGGAAAGGGAAGCTCCAAACACTGACATTTGTGGAGGACCCAGAAACCAACTTAAAGATGGCACCTTTACAAACAAACAAATTAACAACAAAGCCAGGCATGGTGGCATACATCTTTAATCCTAGTGCTGTGGAGATAGAGGCAGGCAGATCTCTATGAATTCCAGCCACACATCTACAAAGCAAGTTCAGGACAGCCAGAGCTCTGTTACACAGAGAAACCCTGTTTTGAAAAACCAAATCAAAGAGGGGGGTACCTTTGGCCATGGGCCAAATTGAAGGTGAGACTAAAAAACTTCTCTCTCTATTGTGAGTATGGCAATCAGCAAAATGTCCTTAGGTAGCTTCCCCAGCATTCTCATTGTGTCATATGTCAAGAACAGCATGTGAGCAAATTAATCAGTGACAAGAAGACTCTTAGGAAATAATGATACTTGTTTTGTAGGTTTACCGAGTTGAAGAGCATCTCATGTCTGAGTTGTGAGGACCAGGGGTCCATCTTCTAGTCCACCCCCTGTAATAGGGAGCCCACCAGCCTGTGGCTGCCCTTAAGCTGCGTGTGGTGGCACACACCTTTAATCCCAGCACTCCGGAGGTAGAGGGAAGCAGATCTCTGTGAGTTCGAGGCCAGCCTGGTCTACAGAGTGAGTTCCAGATCAGCTAGGGCTATACAGAGAAACCTTGTCTCAAGAAATCAAACGCCAAACCAAATATACTATAAAGTCAGTTCCCTGGCAAGACAGATACCATAACAAGAGGCGCCCATCTTCTCATCTATCTTACTTTGTTAATAACTTGTCTTACTTGCTTCAGTACCTTGTCTCTCAGTTTAATTGGCTTGTTTATGTGATGAGCAGCTGGATTTCCATCCAGTGTCTGAAGATAGTTTCAATAGACTGAAATATACCAAATAGGGGGCTGTAGAGATGACTCAGTGGTTAAGAGCACTTGCTGTTGTAAAGTTTGGTTCCTAGCACCCACCTTAGGCAGTTTACAATTGCCTGTAACTTCAGCTCAAGGGGATACAATGCCTTCTTCTAGCCTGAACAGGGACCCACATTCACATACCCATACAAAATACAAATAAAATAAATATAAGAAAAAGAAAATAATTTTATTTTAAAAGATGGAGGGCACTGGAGCAATGGCTCAATGGTTGAGAGTACTTACTGCTCTTGAAAAGGACTAGAGATCCAGCTCCTATGTCAGGTGACTCACGGTTGCCTGTAACTCCATGTCTTGGTTACTTTCCTAGTGTTGTGAAGAGACACAGTGACCAAGGCAACTTATGGGAGAAAGAGTATTCCAGAAGGTTAGAGTTCATGACCATCATGGCGGAGAACAGGGCAGCTAACAGGCAGACAAGATGTCCACCCTCAGTGATATGCTTCCTCCAACTAGGTCATGCCTCTTAATTCTTCCCCAACAGTTCTACCAAGCATTCTAATTCATGAGTCATTCTCATTCAAACTGCCACACTCCAGCTCCAGGAAATCCAATGCCCTTTTTTGGCTTCTGGCAAACATCCCCACAGACACAATACACAAACAGTAATAAAAATGAAAACAAGTCTTTAAAAATAATAAGATAAAATAAAACATGCCAAATATGTATTATGATACTAAATATTATGATATTAAATAGCCTTTATCAGTCACCTTTGGTACACACTAGAGAACCAAGGGTTTTTTTTTTTTCAAGACAAGGTTTCTCTGTGTAGCCCTGGCTGTCCTGGAACTTGCTCTGTAGACCAGGCTGGCCTCAAACTCATAGATCCACCTGTCTCTGCCTCCTGAGTGCTGGGATTAAAGGCGTGCATCACCATGCCCTGCTGGTATTTTTTTTTTAAGCTAAAAAAAGGGACAGGTAATAAAATACATGTTAAATGTTTATTTTTGTTTGTATATTTAATTTTTTGAAATTAGGTTTACTTATATTGCTCAGGCTAGCTACTATCTCCTGCCTCAGTCTCCTAAGTAGCTGGGGCTATAGTTTCCCTTTTATCTGCCTGGGTTGTTGTTGTTATTATTATTATAATTATTATTATTATCAGCGTGTTTTTGAGACTGGATTTCTCCATGTAGCTTTGTAGACCAGGCTGGCTTCCAACTCATAGATCTACCTGCCTCTGCCTCCCTAATGCTGGGATTAGAGGCGTGCACCACTACTGCCCAGCTGGGTTATTATTTTTTTTGTTGTTGTTTTTTCAAGACAGTGTTTCTTTCTGTAGCCCTGGCTGTCCTGCAACTCTTTATGTACACGAGGCTGCCCTCGAACTCAGAGATCTGCCTGCCTCTGCCTCCTAAGTACATCAAAGGCATGCACTACCACTGCCTAGCTTAAACATTATTTTTTATATGCGTGTGTGTGTGTTTGTGCATGCTAGTCAAGCACTCTGCCAACTGAGCTGTATCTGGCTATCTCAATAGCCCAGAGTCTGCATTTCTAATGAGCTCCCAGAGAATACTAATGGGGATGATGCTGGTCTACAGACCACACTGTTTAAAAAACTTTTGAAAGAGGATTTATTCATTTTATGTATATGAGTGACTCACCTACATGTATGCATGTACATCACATATCACATGCATGCCTGGCGCCCAGGGAGGTCAGAAGAAGTTATCTGATGGTCTGAACTGGAGTTATAGATGGTTGTGAACCACTATGTGTGTGCATGCTGGGAACCAAACTAGGGTCCTCGGTAAGAGCAGCAAATGTTCTTAACCACTGAGCCATCTCTCCAGCCCCTTATGGACTATATTTTGTGAAACTAGACTATCAAGTTCTATATGGTAGCATGCTTTGTTTTTTAAAAACAGGGTTTCTTTGTGTAACAGTCCTGGTTGTCCTGGAACTCACTCTGTAGACCAGGCTGGCCTCGAACTCACAGAGATCCACCTGCCTGACTCTCCAGTGCTGGGATTAAAGGTATTAAAGCCACCACTGCCTGGCTATGGTGTGCTTTTTGTATCTTTTTATTTAACATTTAATTACTTTATCGAATCCCTGGGAATCCTACATCATGCACTCCAATTCTGCTCACCTTCCAATCCCTCCTCATCCCCCCTCACTCCTGAAACACCCCCAAAAGAAAATTAAAAAAAAATCAAACCAAACCAAAACAAGCAAGCAAACAAACAAAACAAAACAACAATGAAAAGTCCCCCTCTTCAATCCTCTGTCTTTCCTGCCTCTCCAATAGTGAGGAATTTTCTTAATTCAATTATTAGATGCTGGAAAGACACATGCTAAATCTGGGCCTACTTTGGGGCAGCCCGAATAAAAGGCCATGGAAAAAGGAAGCTTTGATTTTTGCCTGCTTGCTCTTATTCTCACTGGCGAATCAAGCTACTCTGTTGTGCAGCATCCCTCCACCACTGTGAGAGCCAACTGCTCTGAGCTTCCGACATAGGCTGAAGATCAGCAACTCTGAAGGAATCCTCCATGCCTTCAGTGCCAGGTCGAGTATCCTGAGACATCAAGCCTCATAGACTGAATGACTACCATATTCTGAGCCTCTCCATTATGAGGTAGCCATTGTTGGCCTACCCATACTTCACCTCTAAAGCCAATGCAATAAATCCCCCTTTAATATATGCATATGTTTCTAATTTTAACATATGTATCTGTTACTAATACAGGGCCCATTGTGAAATAAGATGCTGTGGATATGTTCTTAAAACAAGGTCTCTCTGTGTACCCTTGGTTGCCATGGAACTCACTATGTAGACCAGGTTGGTCTTGAACTCACAGAGATCCACCTACCTCTTGCCTCCCAGGTGCTGGGATTAAATGTGTGTACCACCACTTGTGGCTCCCTCCTCCCGAATGACTGCAACCTGAGACTGCTCTCCTATAGAGAACTCCTACCAGATTAGCTAACCTGCCTCCTGGTTGGGGTGTATATCATAAACACGATGAGTTTCTGGACTGCTTCTGGTGCCCATCACAGCCCATAACCCACCAATCCCAGTGTATGTTTTCATCTATTGTTTTTTTCACTTCTTCATCCCCTCCCAATCCCTAATTAGATCAATTTCTAATCTGTGTAGTCTCGAGAAGACAAGGTCCCGGGTATGTCTGGCTGGCCCTGATTTCACTAAACACCTCACAGATGACCAGTCTTCCTCCTTCCATCTTCCAAGCACTGATATTACAGATGCGAGCCACCGTACCAGTTTATGTGGTGCCAGGGATTGAATCCAAGGCTTCATGCATGCTAGGCAAGCACTCTCCCAGCTAGCTGCATTCCCAGCCTGACTTGCTGTTTTCACTGGTTGTATTAGAACTCTCCAGAGAAACAGAACTAGCTGTGTTCTGTAGGGGTAGGTCTATCAAAAGGCTGTGCTTCCATAACTGTGGAAGCTTCAAGATTTCCCAACGTGCTCCCTGAGGCTGGGAAACCAGGAAAGCTGGCAGTATAAATCAGAACTATTGGAGCAAACCTCACTCAGCCCCAGGATCCAAAGGCAATAGAAGATGGATGTCTTGGGTCAAGAAAAAAGAAAGATGACATTTCTTCCATCTTTTTGCTCCTGCTTTGGACTCTAAATGAATTGGATTATGCCTGCCAACAGAGGTAAGAGTAGATCTTTACCAAGGCTGCTAAACTCTTTTAGAAATAAACTTATAGACCTTCTCAGAAATAATATATAGGTGCCCTGTTGTTTACCAGTCAGCTGTGTACCCTTTAATTTGGTCAAGTTGACACATGAAAATTAACCCTCACGAGAGTTCTAATGCATGATGCTGTAGTTCCGTATGTGTTTAGTGACATTTGATTGAGGTGGCCATTTTCTTTGGAACTTTATTAGTGGAAATAATTTGCAGTCTTAGAAAAAAAGAGTTTATTTTTGAGGGCACAAACTCTCCCTACCTGGCTTAGGCTGGCCTTGAACTCATGGTGATCTTCCTATCACATTCTCTTGAGTACTGAAATTAGTAGTACTGTATCACCATGATTTGCTAAGAGGGGTTTTGTGTGTGTGTGTTGCTGAGAGGGTTTTGTGTGTGTGTGTGTGTGTGTGTGTGTGTGTGTGTGTGTGTGTTTGCGTGTGCACACACATGCCTGTGTATATGTTTGGTGTATGTATGTTTTTGTGTAGGTGCACATACATACACTGTGTGAAAGCCAGAGGTTGACATAGGGTGTCTTCATCTATTAAGACCTACCTTATTTTTCTTCAGTGAGGTATCTCACCGAAACTGCGATCACTAATTCAGTAACACTAGTTGACTATTGAACTCCAGCAATCTGTCTCCACCTCCTCAACACTAGGTTTCTAGATGCATGCCACCCTGTGCAGTGCTGTGTGTGAGTGCTGGGGATCGCCACTCGGGTCTTCATGCTTGTAAGGTAAATGCTGTAGTGACAGAGCCTCACTGAGTGGCTGAGATCCCCCTGCCTCCTAAGTGGAGTTATTTACCAAAAATTGATATTTGCTTCTGCCAGGCACCTGGAGCACACCACCCTGGAACCATTTTATGATAATGTCTGCAGTGAGTTTTTCAAGTTCCTCTAGATAAGAGTGAGCTAGATTGGTGATGTCACGATTCTTAGGAAGTGATTATTTCTCTCACACTCATTGCCACGTTTAAGATAAACACCTTTATGTGATGATGAAATGATTTTCTTAAATTTCTGAACATTTAAGCTATAGCTCTCTGCACTTTTTTTTTGTTTTTGTTTTTCGAGATAGGGTTTCTCTGTGTAGCTTTGGAGACTGTGCTGGCACTCGCTCTGGAGACCAGGCTGGCCTCGAACTCACAGAGATCTGCCCGCCTCTGCCTCCTGAGTGCTGGGATTAAAAGCATGCGCCACCAACGCCTGGCCTCTCTGCACTTTGTTTTTGGTTTTTTGAGACAGGGTTTCTCATTGTACCCTTGGCTGTTCTAAAACTCACTCTTAGACCAGGCTGGCCACAAACTCACAGAGGGATCTGCCTGCCTCTGCCTCCTGAGTGCTGGGATTAAAGGTGTGCATCACCACTGCCTGGCAGTCCTCTGCACCCTTACATTTATTTGTAAGAGTATTTGACTACTTTGGATGGACTCATAGTTTGGTTATTTTGTCCCATGTTGTCGTGTCTCCCACCCCTCCATCCCTACTGCTCCAGCTGAGGACCAAACCTAGGACCTTGTGTTTGCTAGGCAAGCACTCTACCACTGAGCTAAATCCCCAGCCCCCCAGACTCTGGGTTTTATCTTCATTCTTATATGCCTCAAAAGATAATGGAAACTGATTAAATTTCATCTTTCAGCAACCATCCCTGTATTGATTGATTATTTATTGCTGTGGTATAAGTAAGTGGTAAGTGAAGCTGATAAGCCTTTGCTATTGCTTGTGAGTTTTCAACCTGGCTCCATGGTTCTTCCTACTCATGCAGACTTTACAGGTGTGTTGCCGTACCCTGTGGCTCACTGTGTATCTCCACTGCTCCTGGCAGCAGTGACCACACATTTGGAGGTCAGATTGGCTATAGGTTGATCTATCATGGTCTTGGCTGGAATGGTTAATGTGGAGCTTTGGATGAGAAATATATACCCAATGGGCTCATGCATTTGAATACTTGGCTCCCAGTGGGTGGTGCTGTTTGAGAAAGGAAGTTTAGAGCTTTATTGGAGGAGGCACATCTGTGTGGAAGGACTTGGAGAGTTTATAGCCTTGCCCCATTTCCAGTTAGGTCTCTACTTCATGCTGACAGCTGAAGATCTAATCTCTTAGTTTCTTGTTCCAGCCACCTGTTGCCATGCCTCTTCCACAGACCCTCCAAGATAAACTCTTTCTTCTATAAGTTGCTTTCGATCATGGTGTTTTATTGCAGCAACCGAAAAGTAACTGATACAACTGGGATGGCATGGCTCTCTGTCGTCTTGCTACTCATTCTCCAGTGTTCTATCTCAGGCTTGTGGAGGCTGAAGACTATGAATGGAAGCTTTTATGCATTTCTCCTGGTCCCGCAGCTGCTTATAAAATAATCGTTCTGAGGCTTAATATTAATTACAATTGTTTGGCCAGTGGCTCAGGTGTATTACTGGCTAGCTCTTACGATTAAATAAGCCATTTAGCTTATATTTTATTATGATGCTCGTGACTTGCTACTTCACATCTTTCTTTTCCGGCGGCTACATGGCGTCTCCCTGACTCGGCCTTCTCTCCATATTTTTGTTTGAATTTCCCACCTGGCTCTATTCTGCCTGGCCATTGGTCAAATCAGCTTTATTTATCAACCAATAAAAGCAACACGTATTTGCAGCATACAGAACATCCCTCATCAGAAGGCCGAGAGAAAGAATGGAGTTCCACACTGCAGACTGCCAAGGCTAGTTAAAAGTCACAGATCTGCCTGGATTGACGGTGTGAGAAAGCAGAAGACTGTCTCTTGGTCAGAGAGTTGCAAAGTCACCTGGCAAGAAAATGCCATTCAGAGACAATCGAAGAATTGGTTATCTTCTTTTTATCAATTTAAATTATTTCATTGAGGGAGATGAATGGCAGAAGCAAGATTTGTTGGCAGTTTGCTGTGCTAGGCTCAACAGATACCCAGAATCTGGGTTTTCCTATTTCTCTATTCTTCATGGGCTTCCTTCCATTTAAAAGATTCTGGAGGCCAAACCACAGTGCTCAAGGTTTCCTGTCAACCAAGACATGCGGTGGAGAATACATCCTATTTCTCAGATTCCTCTGGAAGATAGCATGTCCTTTGCGTCTCACTGCTGTGCTCCCTGCCCCTCATCTGCTTCTCCATGGATTCATTATTCCAGTGTTTCCTTATCTTCCAATCAAGAACCTTGCAAGGCCCAGAATATTTCAGAATGTTGTGCAATGCTCAATTATATGGGAAGGGCCGGAGCCACAGTCACCAAAGATGATGACCAGGCCAGGTACTGTGTGTCAAGAACTGGCTGCTCCACAGAAAGCAAATTCTTGGGTACCCAGCTCAGCCAGCCCCAATGATACTCTCACCTACCTGCTTTTTTTTTTTTTTTTTTGCAACAGGTCTACCTACCTAGACCTTACTGCTAAAGTTGGCTTCATGTTCTATTCTTTTTTGGTTCTGCCTTCATCTATATTTGGGACTTAGTTTTCTTGCTAGCACATTGATATATTTAAGAATATTTTTAATGCCAGGTAGTGGTGGTGCACACCTTTAATCCCAGAACTCAGGAGGCAGAGGCAGTGGATCTCTGTGAGTTTGAAGCCAGTCTGATCTACAGAGCAAGTTTCAGGACAGCTGTCTCAAAAAAAAAGGAAAAATATTTTAAAAACTTACTTGCTCTATATATGACAGTATCTCATGTATTCCAGGATGGCCCCAAATTTACTATAAAGCCAAGGATAACCTTGAACTTCTGATTTTCTTGCCTTTACTCCCCAGGTTTGGAGATTGCAGGTGTGTACCACCATGCCTAGTTTTATGTGTTGACTTTAAAGATCAAATGTGGGGCCTCATGCATGCTAAGTAAGCACTGTACCACCTGAGACACAGCCAGCCTTTACCTATGACTTTTAAGATTTATTTGCTTTTATTTTATGTATATATTTGCCTGCATGTGTAGAGTCCCCAGAGACCACAAGAGGGCATCAGATCCCTTGAAATTGGTGTTACAGTTGGTTGTGAGCCATGATGTGGGTGCTGGGACCTGAATCCTGGCCCTCAGTAAGAGCAGCAAATGCTCTTAATAGCAATCTCTCCAGCCCCCAATATTCATTTCATTTTTATTTATGTGTATTTATATTATATTGTGTCAGTATGTGCATACATACATGCCCAGGGAAGACAGGAGAGATTATAAATCCCCTGGAGCTGGGGTTACAGGTATTTGTGAGCCACCCAATGTGGATTCAGGGAACACAACTCCAGTCTGCATGAACAGCAAGAGCTCTTAATAACTGAGCCATCTTTCTAGCCATATACCTGTAATTTTAAATCATTTATTTCCTTTTCTTTCCTTTTTTTGAAAAAAAAATTTGGGATAGGGTTTCTCTATATAGCCTTGGCCATCTTGGAATTCACTTTGTAGATCAGGTTGACCTTGAACTCACAGAGATCTGCCTGCCTCTGCCTTCCAAGTGCTGGATTAAAGGTGCACACCACTACTCGGCATGTCATTTATCTTATTTTCAATGAAAGGATCAACCAAGGAATTAAGGCACCTCATCTGCTATCCTATTTGATAGATTTTTTTCTTTAGATGCTTTTACACAGTATGTATACCAGGGTGGTTTTGAAATAATCAACCTAAGCTGGGTAGTATGGTGGTATATACTTTAAATCCCAGAACTTGGGAGATAGAGGTAGGTGGATCTCTGTGAGTTTGTGGCCAGCCTGGTCTACAGAGTGAGTTCCAGGACAGCCAGGGCTACACAGAGACCCTGTCTCAAAAAACAAAAAAACAAACAAGCAAAAAAGAAATAAAAGAGAAATAATTAACCTCCTTTTTCAGTTTGGAGGGTTGAGATAACAGACATGTGCCAACACACCTTGCTTGATTGACAGTTGGATGGATGTCTTTCCACATATGTTTCTATCTGAAACGCTCCTCATCTTTTCGGTTCTACTCAAATGTTTTCTTTATGCATTCTTGCCTGCCTTTCTTCACCTAGACAGAGCTGGCTGTTGCACACAGCTTTTAAAATTTCATTATTTTATGTGTGGGTGTTTTGCCTGTATGCATGTCTGTGTATCACATGTGTGCAGTACCCTCAGAAGCCAGGAGAGGGTATTGGATCCTTTGGTACTTATTTTCAGATGGTTGTGATCCACTATGTGGGTGCTAGGAATTGAATCTGGGTCCTCCAGAAGAGTAGTGGATGCTCTTAACTGCACAGCCGTCTCTAACTGCTTCTAGACCTTACAAATACTTTCGTGTCCACATCTGTTAGCCACGGAATTTCTCATATAGGAATCATAATTTTCAGAGTGCAAATTCCCTTGTTAAAAATATATTTAAATTTTCAAGATGGCCCAGGAAGATAGCTCAGTTGGTAAAATGCTTGCTTTACAAACATGAGGACCCGAGTTTGGCTCCAGACCTCACATTTAAAAACAAAACAATACAAAATAAAAATCTAGTAACAAAACTAGCCATGGTGGTGAGTGCTTGTAATCCCAGCGCTGAGGTGGCAGAAGCAGATGGGTTCCTGGGCTACACTGGCCAGCCAGCCAATGAGAGACACTTCTCCCTCAAAAATGTGAATAGTGTCTGGAGAAGAACACCAGGATTGCCCACTGGCCGCTACATGCAGGTACACACACATGCACATGTTTTCACACACACAAGTTAAAGACAGCAACAGCAGAGCAAGTGTGAGGTCCTTTAATGGGTGGTGCTCTGAGTGACTGCACGGGTCAAATTCCCATGAAGTTGGCTTGGAGAGTCTTTATTATTGGTTTAAATCCACTGTCCTACTGATGACTGGAGATGGGTGTTCTCTATCTGAAGTAAACCTATTTTATAAAACAGTAAGTTCCAGGACAGTTGCAAGGTGCCAGTTTGTAGCTGTTGAATGAACAAATGGAAATTCCATCATGCTCTTAATGTATTTTAATTTGAAAAATTTAAACTTTAAAAATGTATTTGATGTGTATGATGGTGGGAGATAGTGCACGCAGGAGCCAAGATGCTTGTGTGGAGGTCAGGGGACAGCTTGGGAAAGTCATTCTCTCCTACCATGTGGGTCTTGGGAATCAAACTCAGTGGTCAGGCTTGGCAGCAGGCACCTGCTGAGGCGTCTCATCAGCCCCTAGATTCTCAATTTTAAAGCGCAGCTCTTTGGCAACAATTTTAACAGGAAAGAAGAAAAACTCTATACTAAATGTCCCTGTTCATTCTAAGATGCCTTCCGGTTTACAAAATACATCTTAGAACTGACAGAGCATGGAGGTACCTTTTAGCATCCTACATGGTGGCTGTTCTTATGCTCCTTGGGGAATGAGACATTTCTCTCCGTTCTACAAAGTGTTCCTGGACCAACTTTCTATCTTACTTTCTCTGACATCTGTTCTTGGCTGAATGAACGCTGGGCATGAATTGTCTGCAGCCTCAGCACGTGATTGAAGGGACAATGAAGTGGTCTCTCGTAGGCGGCATGATATAGTTGGCCAGTCTGTTCATCTTCCACTAGACTACTCGGTTTCCCATGGGAGAAGGGCTCTCCAGGCCCCTTTATGCCATTTATGTAATGTGGCACCTTAAAACATCTCCCCGGGGAATGGGTGTGGGCTTGGCTCCAGATTCTTGCTCATAAGGGCCGGTGACTGCTACTTTTCGTGCCTCAGTTTGCCGAGTTACTCAGGGAGGAGGAGAGCCAGTGACCCTAAAGAGATACAGAGAGAGAGATACAGAGAGAGAGAGAGAGAGAGAGAGAGAGAGAGAGAGAGAGAGAGAGAGAGAGAGAGAGGAGTCACTTGCTGGGGGATGTTGACTCAGAACAGTTCCCAAGGTCTGTCTCTAGGGTGGTGGACTGTCTCCCAAGCCTCCCAAGCCCACACCTTAAGTTTTCAGGACCCGACTAGGCGGAGGATGCAGATATCCCTCTACCCCAACTTAGAGCTTCTGAGGCAGCGTGCCCTCGCGCCCACCGGGAAAGTCAGAATCCGGAGCCCGCCCTTCCCCCATCTCCTCAGCCCCTCCTCCTGCGGCTTCCCCACGCGGCCCCCTCCCCCCCATTACAGCATCGCTCTGGGCGCCAAGACGGATTCCAGCCAGGGACTGCTGCAGTCAGCTCTCCGCGCTTCTGCAGCCCGTGTCTTGGTTCCGCAGCTTCGCGCTGTGCTTCGGACAGTCCCCTTTCCCTCCTCTACCCCACCCCTGCCATGGCACAGCCCCTGGCTCGGGGCCCAGAGGTGGGCGGGCACAGTGGGTACGGGTGGGGCCCCCAGCTAAGTCGGCAGGTATAGCGGGGTTCTCCCCGCACACTGGGGATTGCCTCCACTGGCGGACTGTGGGTGAGGGACGCCTGTCACTGACTCGGAGGCCGGGCACAGCGCCCCGCCCTGGCAGGGGTGGGGCGAAAGGGCTGGGGTGGGGTGGGGTAGGGGGACTCCTGGAGCCCAGGCCAAGAGCCGAAGTCGGGGAGCAGACCCGGGAAACTAAGGACAGTAGCCTAAGAGGACGTGCCTGGGAGGGGGAGGCTGTGTGTGACATTCAGGGTGTGACTGCCTCGGTGAGGCTGTGTGTGTCTTCCCGGCCACCCGCGCTCGGGGCTCGGGTACCGGTGCCCAGGTCTGCCGTGCGCGGTCGTGACACCGAATGTGCTGGTTCCTGGGTCCTCGGTGCACACCGACCCGGGAGACCTCATTCGCACCCCGGAGCTGGGCCTCCCCGGCGCTGTCGCTCAGCGACGCGGGCGCTCCTCCGGGACCGCGGCGGCCGCCCGCCGGCTGCGACCTCGGTCCTCGCGGGGCCGCTGCGGGGGCGGGAGCGCGGGCCCCCTCCCTGTCGCGGGCTCCTGGCTCGGCCGCCCTGCGCGGGGCGGGGGCGGGGGCGGAGCGCGCGGGCGGGATCCCCCCGCCTCCCCGTCCTGGTCCCCGGGAAATCCAGCCTCCGTGGCTTGGCCGCCTCCGGCTCCCGCTCCCGCGGCCGCTCAGCGCTCGCTCGGGGCTCCGCAGCCCGCGCGGCCCCTCAGCCGGGGGCTCCGCAGTGCCGGGTCCCGGAGCCCGCACTCGCGCCCGCAGCCGCAGCGCCCCCGGCCCGGGCCGCCGGCACCATGTAACCCCGGCCGGAGCCCGACCGGGCCAGGTAAGCAGCCGGGAGGGGTGGGGACCGGGCCGCGCTTGCCGCGCCCTCTGCAGCGCCCCCCAGGCTCGGCCGGGCTGCAGCCCCGGCGCCGCCCACGCTCCGGGCTCCCGCGGCCTGGGCTCCGGCCCCGCGATGGGGGGAGGGGCTGGGCCTCGGCGGCCGCCCCCGACCTCACCCTGGGCCTGGAGGCCGTCGTGCTTGACCCCAGGGACGGGTTGGGGACCACGCGCTCCGCAGACGCGCTGTCCCGGCCGGGGCCGCGGGAGGCCGGCCAGCGCCCGCCTAGCCTTTGCCCGGCTGGAATGGAAGCTTGGATCTGGGAGGGAGGTTGGCTGTGGGGGGAAGTCGTGGTGTTGGGGAGATCCAGAGAGAAGTTTCCTCTGCAGGTGTGTGAGCGTGCGTGTGCCTGTGATGAGGGTGTGGGTCTGTGGGTGAGTGTAATGCAGTGAGCGTGCAGGGTGTTACCGTCCATGAATCTGTCGACATATGTGTGGATGAGTGTGTGCTGTCACTGTGTGGCTGCGTGTGTATGTAGGTGTCTGAGTGTGTATGAATGGACGTGCATGTGTGACTATCTCAGTGAATGGGTCTGGATATGTTGTACTGTGTAACTGTGTGGGAATATATCCAAGCAGGGTTCACCCACACCTGGGCTTTGCCTCGCCCGCGTTCCTGGTGGGACATAGCATGGGAAGACCATACTTTTTCGAGGTCAGATCGCCTCCTCCCTCCAGGGTCTCCTTAGACTTAGACAAGAGCTCTTGGGGCACCCTCTGCGATGCCACTGGTGTCTTTTCCGCATGCTGGGTCCCTGCTGGTGGTCAGCCTAAAGCTGTATACCTGTGTGTGGGAATAGTGTTTTCTTTTCTTTCTTTCTTTTTTTTTTGTGGCGGGTAGTGGTGCTAGGTGCTTGTGTCATTTCAGTAATGTTTGGCCAAAGGCCCTTTAGAGTCAGACGCTGAGGAAGCCAGGAGAAAGATTTGCCTTGTTAACCACTGGGCAGGTGGCTTTCTCTTACGAGTTCCAAGCGCCAAATCTCCAAGTTTTGGGTCATTGGCTTAGCTCACGGTTCCAGGTGGGTCTGTACTTAGCTCCTTGAAGTCGTAGTGTAACAGTGCACCTGTATCAGTCTAGGACTTTTGCAATGCTCCTCTCTCAGCTCTTGTTTCTCCAACTGCCTTGGAAGCAGGTAGGGCTGCCAGGCTTAGCCATGTGGAATTGACAGTAGTCAACTGTTTCTTTTCCTTGTTTTTTTTTTTAAACCTGCAAAAACAACCATTCCACATGGTTCAAACCAATGTGATGCCAATTTACAGAAGAGAACGTTGAGGCTTAGGAGGTGAATTGCCTTTCTCACAATCACACATTGCTAGGCAGTGGTAGAGAAAAATCCTCACCGAGGTCTTCTGTTGACCCAGGGAACCCAGCTAGGCCGAGGTTAGAGAGTGGCAGTTTTCTCTGACACTGGATCACTGTCTCCCCCCACTTCTGTCCACTGTTCCCTGAGTGCGGGTCTTCTTCTGAACCCAGCTGTCAGTGCCTAAAAGAGAGAGATGAGGGAGAAGAGAGGAGGGAGGGGAGGGAGAGCTTCGTGAGTTGGCAGTGAATCAGGGTCTAAAAAGAGAGCTGGGAGGGCTAGGGTGGCAGGTGTTTCTAAAACGAATGCGAACACAGGACGAACAGCCTCAGATGCAGCCCCCACAGCCCCCCCCACTGCCCCACTGATCTGGCAGGCAGTGCCCGCTGCATTTTGTGCCAGGGGGCTCACATCCAAGGAATGAGCTTGCACGAAACTATAGAACGATAGCCAGAGGAAGAACCTTACAGTTGACTTGGTCCAACCTCTTAATTACAAATTGGGGAATCTGAAAGAGAGGAGACCTACTCAAGGTCACACAATGAACCTGTGGATTCCTAGGGCTAGTGTTCCACCAGGTGATTTCCTAACCTTCACATTCTATGCTGGAACTCCCCACCCCCTTAAGAGCTGAGTGTGGATGTGGGTAGAGGAAATAAAGACTCAATATGTCTAAGGCTGTCAACTCATCATCCTGGGACTCTTCTCAGAATAGAGGCACCTACAGGTATTCCTGGGGATGGGGATGCCTGGCAGACCCACCATAGAGGAAGGCCATGGCCTTGTCTTAGTTCCAGCTGGCTAGGGGCTGGCACTGCTTTAGGCCCAACTTCAGACTTCCTTCTTTCAGTACCTGCTTTCAGCATCTGCCTGGCATGTAACATCTCTTCCAGCTGTTGTTGGTGCTTCAGTGGGCTGGGCTCATTTTTCTTCACCCCACACAGTTTCTGATGCATTTTGCGTCTTGCTGGGCTGACAGGTTATTTTCCCCCCTTATTGGGCTTCTGATGAGTAGAGAAACTTCTGAGTTTCATCTGATTTAGAAAGGATATACAGCTACCTGAACCCTTTCTGACAGAGGCTTCTAGGAGTTTAGAGCAAATGGTAAACATAATTGCCCTCATTTTCTCTGGCGCGGGGACTGCAGTTCAGCGAGGGGCTTTCTGTTTGGTTTGGTTTTAGGTGTTTGAAATGAAGGTGGGAGGGTATAATCTCGAAGCCTTTATTGAGACTAGCTTCTAAAGGCTCCCATCCTCGTGGTCAAGAAGCCTTCCCGGATTCTGATTTCAGTCCCACTTGGGGGAGTCAAAGCTTTGTTTCTCAGCGGGGGGTTGGAAGAACAGCTGTGTACCCTCCACTCAGCAAGCATCATATCTCAATTCCCTCTTTATCCACCCCCCTTCAGTCTGAAGGCTGCTGGCTCAGCGGGGCCTCCTGCCGTCTGGGGAGTCTGGGTTTGAGCTGGGGTGAGGCGGTGGCACCATCGTTATGGTAACGAGCTGCCAGCTCATCGTTGCTAATAACTTGTTGGGCCCCTGGGCTCAGTGCCGCATCCTTTCCCATTTAGCCCTTCTTCCCATGTTACAGACAGAAAAAGTGAGGCTTATGAAAGAGGGAGGGGCCTGGGAAGAGGAGAGTCTGGGAAGATTGGGTGGCCTTTTCCTTGGGTCCCTAGCTGGAGAGCCATGGGGAAAAGGGTGGAGGTTGCTTGGGAGCTGAGTTCTAAATGTGATTGCTCAGGTTTGATTTCTTGGGTTGTTGATGTGTAAATAGACCCATACTTGCATAAACTTGTACATGCTAGCTGACATGTGCATATATACAGCAGTCCACAGGCAAGCATGTTCCGAGCATTAGACCACACTTGTGTATGAATACTGCTTCTCCCATCTGCACATAAGGCACCCAAGAAATCTGGGTTTGTGGGGGTGTCCAGGTATGTGGGTGGGGATATGATCTTTTTCTGATGCAGCTTCAAAGTATCTTGTTAACAAAGGGACAGAATGGTCCCAGGGTTCTTCCTCCTTCCAGTACAGAGCTCAGAACGGCAGTGGGTTGGGATGGTACGGGGGACCCAAGCCCTCAGCTTTAGAAGGCTCCTGCCTCTGTGCCCTTTGAGCTCAGGTAGCCCCTGCCCCCATTCTCTGTTCTTTCTCATCCTCTCCTCTTCCTGTGTGTAAATATTGAAGAGCTGAGCCCGCAGGGCTGATGTAGACATGGGGAGAGAATGAAATTAAAAAGGATTCCCTCGCCCCCATCCCAACACCCCCACCCCACAGTCCCCCGCTCCAGCTTCTTCCCTTCTTCCCCTCACTTGGTGCTCTCACATGCCTCTCCTCCCCCCAGTCCAGATGGGAGCTGGCTCCTGCAGAAAGGGGGCTCAGAGCAGGGTGTGGGGAGCTACCTCTCTCTGCCTCCTCCCATCACATCTGCCTACAGGGCTGAGAGCCCCATGTGAGTATTTATTTTGTTTTGGGGCGGTGGTTCAGAAGGAAAGTGCTTTTTGGAACCAGCTGAGATGCTCAGGTCTGAAAGGAGGTGGGTGGGGTCCTCTCCTAGGCTTCTGAGGGAAGCTCCAGGTCTGGGTTTCTTTTCTCTTTTGAGACCTTCAGAGAAGGGAGGTTTGTCAGGTGTGCCAGTGCACGGGAGCAAGGGTGGGAGCTCTGTAGTGAGAGGGGTTTCGTTGGGTAAAGCGGCTCTCTTGCTCTCTGGGTTGTCTGGAAATCCAGCCAGAGTGCTGTGGGAGCTGTCCTCAGTGCTGAATGAGACTCGGCGGACATGTGCTCCTTTGGAGCTGTCCCGGGTGCTGAAAAAGGTTTGGGTCACTGATGGAGAGGTGCCTGGGCAGTGCTGAGGGTTCACTAGAGAAATTCTCCCAGGTGACCCACTTTCCAAGGGCAGAGTCCCTGGATAGAAATATATATTCTGAGGTCATTCTTAGGAATTTAGGCCTCACAGTTGTTAGTGGCATTTGGTAAAAGAACTTTCTTTTCTCTATTAGAGTTCACCTTCCTCTTTTCAAAACCATTGTACTGTTAGTGTGGGGCTAGGAAGGGACAGTGCAATTGTGGTTCTGGGCTTTCTTCTTTTGAGATCATCATAGTGCAACAAGCTTATTGAACCTGCACAAGATTTTCTCCTTTTGAACCCCAAAAGTTCAGACTCAAGACATTCAGAGTTTGAGTCTGGCAGGGTAGACCCCAGTGGCTGGGGCTCAAGATATAGAGTCAGGATAATTAATTAGCCACTTGGTGCCAACCTGCTAACCATAACTTTAGACTTGAGAACAGGAACCCTAAAATATTCTGCAAGCCTGCTATGTTCTGCCCATCCCCAGCCCTATCTTGAAGCATCATTTGGGAGAGACTTTTGTTGGGGAGGAAGATTTCTCAGTAAAGGATTCAAGGAGTGGGTGGGGTTGTTCAGTGCCATGGAGAAGAGAAGGAGGAGGCTACTGGAGACAGGGCATCAGGGAAAAAGGAAGAACTGGGGGAGTAAAAAATATTCAAATGGAAGGATGAGGTCTGGGTTTCAATACTCGGCTCCTCTGGGTAGCTTTTCCCCTACTGACCTGCGGTTAGGGTCGTGTGTGGTATCTGGGTTCAAGGGAATAGAGCAAGGAGTTATTCCCCCAGGTCCCTTTCCTTGTCATCCCAGGGGGATGAGAGCCAAATGTCAGGACATGCAGATGAGGCTGTGGGGGAACAACAGGCAGGAGGGATTGATGGCAGCTCACCTCCCATCCCCAAGAGCACAATCAAATATTCAAATGGGAATCCTTCTGGGGGGAGAGGCAGGGAAGGGTTTCCAGATGAGTCTGGGCAGACATTGGGTGTGGCAGGAAGTTCAGGACAAGGGAGGGGTTTCCAGAAGTCTCTTACAGTCTCTCCTTTCCCAGACAGGACTTGTGGTTAACAAGGGGCCCTTCACCCACCATGCTTTTGATGTAACCCGTCAAGATGATTCCTCCTTCTTGAGCTGCTTGAGAGGAGCTGAGTTTTCGTATGCTTGTGGGTGCTGGGAGGTGGTGGGTGTGGGTGTGGGTGCCTGTTTGGGGAGGGGAGGTGTTTGTGCTCCACTCAGCTCCCTTGGTTACATAACAGCTTTGATAAGACTTTACTTGGGAGCTGCTGCTACTGCCTGAAGCAGTCACCCCTCCACCCCCTCATGAAATGCTCGGTGTCCACCCCCTTCTCCATGGTCCCTTAGAGAGTCCTGCTATTCGTGAGCCAGTGTTCTAGCCATTGCTTCTCTGCCAGGAGGTGTCCGCAGCTTGCCTTCCTGTCCCTGAGTGGCTCCCGTTGTGAAATACTTGCTTTTATTATTTTGAGCCAGGGTCATCCCCTTTACACTTCTGAGCTTCCTGGTCTACCCCCTTCCTTGTTAAGGCCCACAGGCTGCCTTGAGAAACTGGGCATCATGAAGCTATCCTGGAGGGAAGAGGAGGGCTGTCCCAGGAGGCTTCAGTATACAAACTAGTTCACTTATTGTTCTTTCTCTGCTTTCAATATCTTCAATATGTTTGGGAGTGGAGAAACATCACCAGAACTGCTAACGGGGATCATCTTTTCATTTTGCCTACAATTAAGGGAATGTGTGTGTGGTGTTGGGGTGCCTCTTGGATGGGCAAAATTATACCAACTTTATTGTTATTCTCACTCAAGTAGTTTGAGCAGATACTGTGCTTTCTAGGCACAGGAAAAGAGAATTTCAGAGCCTTTCTCTAAAATGCCTTTCCCTGAGTGAGGTGGGAATGGGATGTGACCAGGAACAGGGTGTACCATGTGGCCAACAGGAGTAATTTTGCAAATGGAGAGTGGGGAGGCTTGCAAGTTGCAAATGCAAGTTTATGATGGCACTGGGAAATAGGATGATGGGTTTCTCTGTGGATGGGGTAGAAACCTGCGGAGGATTTGTCTATCCTGTGAGTGGGTCTGTGATATACATTCATGTATATATGTGGGTACTTAATACATGAATGTATGTATGACTTTGTATACGTCCATTTATATATGTGACCATGAAGGCGGCTAAAACAGCACCTGGGTGTGTGATGTGCTCACCCAGGGATACAGATGTGTGGCCATGTGTATGTGAACATGATGTGAGGCTGTATATATACTTGTGTGACTCAACATTGGCTCTGTTCAAAAGTTATTTTCCCACTAGCTTGAACTTGGTCCATTCTGATGTCTGTGACTCTTCCCCAGAAAGCAGGTCTCTCAAATTCTCACGTCCCAGGAAGCCATCTAGTTTCTATCACCATTCATATAAAGGCAGTTTGCAGAGGGAAATCTTGAAGACAGCTGTGAAAAAGATCTGGTCCTGATGTTGTCCAGATGCTGTGATGTTTAGGAGTGTATGAGGGGAAGTGGGAGAGGAAAAACATCAACACTACTCTAGAAGTTTCATGAATTAGGAACAAGTTGTGGGGCTGGAGAGATAGCTCAGTGGTTAAGAGCATGGTTGCTCTCCCAGAGGACCCAGGTTCAATTCCCAGCACCCACATGGCAGCTTACTACTGCAATGAATAAAATAAAGTTAAATAAATTATTTTTAAAAGGAACAAGTTGGGTGTAATAGAGGAAGAGGGCAGGGGACGCTCTTATTAAGGATGCTCTTAATGTATATGTGTGTATATATGTGTGCCCATATGGGTCATATGGCAATGTATGTGTTACTTATCTATGGTATAATGTGCACATTTAACAAGAGTGCTTTCTAATCTGGATATGACAACAAGTCTATAGGAGTATATCCATAATTGTTAACACACAGTATGAACAGTGTATATGAAATATCCCAGCATACGGTAACAGTGGCTTGATGACAACTTGCAGCCACAAACCTCTGTATCTCACTCACTCATGTGTGTGTGTGTGTGTGTGTGTGTGTGTGTGTGTGTGTGTGTGTGTGTGTGTTTTGAGATAGTCTCAGTCTGTAGTTCCGGATGGCACAGAACTCAATATGTAGCCCATGATGGCCCAGAGTCATGGCAATTTTCCTGTCTCGGCCTCCTGAGTGTTGAGATTACAGGTGTGAGCCACCATTCCTGGCTCATCCAAGGGCAGTGTTAGCCTACCAACAGCCCTTGTTTCATCACACGTGCCTCACCTAGGGCACGCAGTCATTCAGCCAATGTCTGGCAAAATTCTACAGACTGAACATGACACTTAAGATGATCCTCGACTTCAAGTGACTTATAGTCTAAGGAGAAGTGGGCATGTGAGCACATTGGGCACCATGGACCCGAGGAGGAAGTTAGGTCAGCTCTGGAGTGGGAGGGAAGAGTTTAGCAAGGACCCAAAGAAGGTGGGGTGCTTGAGCTAAAGCTGAAAGGGGAGCAAGCATTTGGTATGTGCGCAACTGAGAGAAAAGGTATTGCAGGGCAAGAAGTATCTAGCTGGCTGGTGAGATGGCTTGGTGGGTAAAGGCACTCACCACCAAGCCTGATGAGTTCAATCCCCAGTGCCTACATAGTGGAAGGAAAGAACTGCCCCCCATGTCCTCTGCCCTCTACATACACACCATGCACACAAGTGAATAAATAAATAAGCAAGAACATTACAAAAGAAGAAACACCCCAGCTGGTCTCCTATCTCCACCCTTGCTCCATGGATTCAGGAGCTGGAATAAGATAGGGCATATCTTTTTTCCACTCCCTTCTTTTTTTTCCCTACCTCCCCCACCTTTTCTGAGACAGGGTCTAGCAGAGAATGACCTTGAACTTGTGATCCTCCAGCCTCTATCTCCTGAGTGCTGGGATTACAGGCACTCACCACCATGATAGATTTTATACAGTGCTGGGGATGGCGTCCAGGCCCTTGTGCACACTAGGCAAGCACTCCACTGACTGAGCTACGTCTCCAGCTGTGGTCATCATGCTTTCCATCTCACTGGGAGTAACACCTGGAGAGCCTAGTGGTCAGGGCCTGAGTGTTATTTGTCAGGTCATCACCCATCACCTCCCTGGTTCCAAAGGTCTTCCTTTCCATCCCGCAAAGAAGCTGGAAAATCCCACCGTGAGGCTTGATGCTCTCCTTTCCTGTCAGCCCGAGATGCTCTTTTTAGATGTTCATGCCACTTCCTCCCTCACTTTCTTCAAATCTTGGCTCAAGAGTCCCTTTTCTGCAGAGGCCTCCTTCCCCAGCAGTCTAACTTAAATAGCCTCTTGCCACTCTGCCGCCTCACCCCAGTTCACTCGCCACCACCAATTACCTCACATGTTGGTTTCCTATCTCGCTTTCCTCATTAGACCATAAACTTCCTGAGAATGGGAGCTTCATCTGCTTACTCCCTGTGTTACTGACTGTGTCGGGAGAGTATCTGGTTCCGTGTAGGATGCTCTCAGCTGATTTGTAACAAATTACAAAGGGATCACACTAGATGCCCATAGGATGACCAGATCAAGGTGTGAGGCAGGGAGACCAGCTGGAAGTCTGTTGTGATGAGAAATTAGGACGAGATGTAGAGCACTAACCGCGGAGAAGGAGGAAAACAGACATAGTGTACACATGTATGTACATGCATACATACACATACGTGTGCATGCATGTCTTTTAGCCAGACGTACTTGCCCTGTTTGGGGAAGACTAAGGAGGGAAGTAGAAGTGTGTGTGTGTGTGTGTGTGTGTGTGTGTGTGTGCCGTGTGTATTTCATGACTAATTCTCCATGAGAAGCTGGACACCCTCCAGCTAACCCTGGCTGCCATTCTCCCTTCCTTTTGGATCTTGGCACTACCAACCCACACACACCCACCTCTGCCAGCCAGGCTGCAGAGGGCTGCTGAGCAGGGTCTCTGTGGTTCCATTGCATCAGTGACGCAATGCTCCTGCCTTAGGGAACAGGCTAGATTGCAGGCGGGACTCTGAACAACAGGAAGGACCTTAGCAAGTCAGAGCCACAGACACAGCCTTGGAGACAGAGAAGGAGAAGGGCAGTGGGAGCTTAGAGCTGGAGAGCTTAGGCAGATCTCAGACTTCCTGCAGTCAGATGTGATATCCTCCCTGACCAGTCCACCGTCCTCTCCTGGTGGGGTGGGTACCTTAACCAACGGTCCCCAGGGCTGTGATGTGAAATCAGGTCCAGTTCTATAGGATTGCCTGGAGCTTGGCAGTATAGGAGGAATTTCTCTTTGTGTCTTGACAGATCATTTCCCCCTCTCTCAAGAGAGCTGGGGCTTGTATTGTAGAATGGGGATCTAAGGTCAGACCTCAGGCAGGACCAATGGGTTGCTAGCAAGAAGGGAGCAAGGCACAGTCTGTGATCCATGTTGGTGAGAACTAGAGAAAGAAATGGGGGTGGTGGGTCACCCTCCTCCTGATCTCTGGGGAAAGGGGGTTTTCAAAGCTAAAGATCTTTTTTGAGTGTACGGACATCTACACCTAGGGCTGGGTTGCTTTGGATGGAGAGGCTGGTACCAGAACCCATTCTAGTTTGTAGGGTAGAGGGGACCCCTCTGCTGCTCTCTTCTCTTTTTGGGGCTAGGGGCTGGGTGCTGCAGCCTCTCCTTTCCCACCTGGGCTGTGAGCTTGGGGGTTGGGCCGAAACAGCCGCCAGAGCCGCCCACCTGCCCGCGGTGTCATGGCAACGACTCTGCCCACGTGGACGAAGAGGAAAGGGAGGAGAAGAGAGGAGGAGAGGAGTCGCGACCGATGTGAAGATGGGAGGGGGCTTCTCAAGGTCCCTAATTCTAAGGTCCCCACTCCTCACTTGGACTGGCCCTAACTCCTTTCTCCCCAGAGACCCCAGGGGTGGGTGTGGCTGTATTTCAGTTCTGGCTACAGAATATGCTTGTCCTTGAGTGGCCTGAGTAATGATGACCTTGGCCTCTTATACGTGGACCTTGGCCGGGGTTCTGGGGGACATGGAGTTTTTGCACATGCAAGCTTCTCCATGTCTCTCCATACAAGTCGGGGGGTGGTGCCTGGGGCTGAGGGGATGAGAGCCCGACCTACTTCTCCATTTTCTCACTATTTTTCAAAAGGAAAATGACCCACTTTTCAACCAATCGGACTGGGGCCTGTTCCCAGGCTGATTCCCTGAGCCCCCCTGCCCAGGCCTCTACCCCGTTCCTCAGCCTCTTTGCCACGTGCTGGACTCACTTCTAGGGGAAGCAGGTGCATCTATGTGGAGGGGTTCCTCACTGCCATCTGCACGAGGCTTAGGGAAGATCTCGTTCTGACTGGGGCTAGGGGTGAGCCAAAGCTGGTCTAGGAGAAATCAGCCACTTTGGGCAGATGCTCTCGACTGCCACAGCCCTTGATATTTTGAGTGTCCCTTCTCCTAGCCCACCACAGTCCCAGGATGTACCTTTCATTTCACAGGGTGGCAGGAAGGATTCTACGGCTGGTGGGAGGGCGGTACCCTCACCTAGTTTGTTTTAGTGGTTGGTGGTAGCCTGTTTTCCTAAGCTGCTCATTTCCAAATGGAAAGGGAAAGCCTTTTCTGTCTGTCTGCTCGTGTGCCTGCCACAGTTCTTCTAAGAGACCCCTCAAGAAGGGTTCTGACTGAGCCTTGCTTCTAAGCCCCTCCCCCTCTAAGATATTGGTCTGGGCCTCAGAGTCCCCTCCCTCCCTCAACTATATTGGCCTGGGCTGGCTTGGGGGGTGATTAGGGATTTAATTATTTAGTTTCTCTAGCTCAGTAGATTAATTCCATCCATCACAGGCAGGCCGAGCCTTCTCTCCCTCTTTGGGCTGGCTGGCCAACCCCAGAGGAAAGGAACATCATTGCTCACCTGGGCCTAGTATTGGATCTGGGAACAATGGATAAAGTTCTTGTTGGGGGAGGATTTGATGTATGACATTGATCGGGTGTAGTTGCCTATGAGGTATGAACACATAGATAGAGCTGTCATAGGGAGATAAGAGTGGGGACATATGTGTCATGCTTACATCTCTGCAGCTTCTTTGTGCACCCAGACAACAGTGTCTTTTGGGGGCTAATGCAGATGTTGATGAACTCTTGTGGGAACAGTGTCTTTTTTTTTTTTTTTTTTTGAGACAGGGTTTCTCTGTGGCTTTGGAGGCTGTCCTGGAACTAGCTCTTGTAGACCAAGCTGGTCTCAAACTCACAGAGATCCACCTGCCTCTGCCTTCCGAGTGCTGGGATTAAAGGCGTGTGCCACCACCGCCCGGCTGGGAACAGTGTCTTTAGACACTAAGTGTCCAGGACTCTGTGTGAGCATGAGTGCTGGGTAAGAGTGTGTGGATGACTTAACATCTGGATGAACATGAAGTAAAAGGTGAATGGACAGTTTGAGGTACTCCTGTGACCATGTGTGAGGGAGAAATAGAAGGGGTGGAGTTTTCCTCATCAGAGGACTAAACTCAGAAAGATATTTTTGATACATGCCTTTTTAGTCTGGATTTGGTTTCCTAGAGGTTGAGAGTGTCAGCCCCATAGTCTACCATTTGTGTCACCTCAAGAAGTTTTCTTTACATTCTAAGCCTCAGTTTCTTCATCTGTAAGATGGAACATGATAGTACCTACTATGGGCAGTTGTGATCACTGTGTGAGATGGCACAGATGATGGTATCTTCCAGGGGCAGTTGTGATGCCTGTGTGAGATGGGACAGATGATGGTACCTTCCAGGGGCAGCTGTGATGACTGTGTGAGATGGGACAGATGATGGTATCTTCCAGGGGCAGTTGTGATGCCTGTGTGAGATGGGACAGATGATGGTACCTTCCAGGGGCAGCTGTGATGACTGTGTGAGATGGGACAGATGATGGTACCTTCCAGGGGCAGCTGTGATGACTCTAGGAGAAGATGCTTTTCTCCTATACTATTTGACACAGTGCGTGTGTGGTTACAGCATCAAAGAGCTTAACTGAGCCTGCGTGGTGGTGTACTCCTGTAATCCCAGTACTTGGGATGCTGAGGCAGAGGGATCATAAATTGATGAGTTTGAGCCCTGCTTGGGCTATACATTGAGTTTCAGGCCACCCTAAGCTAGTATGGTCAGATGACTCAAACATCAAAACTAGGGGCTGGAGAGATAGCCCCATGGTTAAGAGCACTTGCTGTTCCTGTAGAAGACTGGGATTGGATTACCAGCACCCACACCAGATGGCTCACAACTACTTGTAACTCCAGTGCCCTCTTTTGTCCTCTGTGAGCATTGCACATGTGTGGTGCATATGCTGACCAGCAGTTTTACACACATACACATAAGTAAAAATGAATGAATGAATGAATACTTTTTAAAGTAGCTAGACATTGTGGTACACAGCACTGGAGAAGCGGAGGTAGGCAGATTGTTGGTATTTTGTATGTTTGAGATGGTGCTGGGGTGCCGGTTCTGGTGGCGCAGGCCGGTGGGATTTGCTGAAGGAGATGGTGCTGGGGATCGAACCTGAGCCTTGTGAATGCTAGACAAGTATTTTACCACTGTTCTACTCCCAGCCTAGCTTGTTATGATTTTTGATTTTTTTTTGTGATTTTTTGAGGTCTAGCCTGGTCTACATAAGTTCCAGGCTAGCCAGGGCTACATAGTGAGACATTTGTCTTTTAAAATTAAAAACAACAAAACCTGGGTGTGGTGGCACAAACCTTTAATCCCAGCATTCAGGAGGCATTTGTATATCAATCTGCTCTACATCGAGAATTCCAGGGTAGCCAAGGATACTTAGAGGGAACCCGTCTTAGAAACAAAATAAAACAAAACAAGAGCTGCACGGTGGTGGCGCATGCCTTTAATCCCAGCACTCGGAAGGCAGAGGCAGGCAGATCTTTGTGAGTTTGAGACCAGCCTGGTCTACAAGAGCTAGTTCCAGGACAGCCTCCAAAGCCACAGAGAAACCCTGACTCGAAAAAACAAAACAAAACAAAACATAACAAAACCCAAAACAAAAACAAATCAATAACAAAAACCCTCGGTAGGGATGTAGCTCAGTTGGTATAGTGCTTACCTGGCATGCATGACCCTGGGTTCCATCTCCATCACCATGTAGAATACACCTGTCATCCCAATAGTCAGGAGGCAGAGGTGGGAGAGTCAGAAGTTTTAAAATTGTCCTCAACTAGCTCTGGACAGTGGTGGCACAAACCTTTAATCCCAGCATTCAGGAGGCAGAGGCAGGTGGATCTCTGTGAGTTCAAGAACAGCTCAGCCTGGTCTGCATGGTGAGTTCCAGACTAGCCAGAGCTACCAAGTGAGACTCTCTCTCCAAAAACAAAAGGAAAACTGCTGCTATGACACTATTAATAATTATAAAGCCATTCTCAGCTACATAGCAAGTTCAAGGCCAGCTTGGGCTACAAACCATAGACTTCCGAGTTGACAGGCAACTGAGATTTTCTGTTCAGTGCCAGACTCTGCTTGCGTGCCTCCCTGGGCAGGACACAAGCTCTGCCTGCTGTGGCAATCTGGGCCTGGTGCAAAGCCATTTCTCCCTTCTCCCAGCACGTCAGCTGTTGGTTGCTAATTCTTGATGACTCAGTCACCAAAGCTGAACTCATCGAGAATCTGCTGTGTGCTTTGCTTGGCCATACAGAAGTAGATCTCTGATCTTAGCCTCTGAGGAGTTCGAAGCTTGCACCATACGTTTATCCTACTGTGCATAATAAAGGGCATGGGACAGAAGAGAGGTAGCAACTACTGTCTTGGGCTTCATGGGGAGGCCACTCTTAGTAAATATGGTCATCTTCAGTTACATAGTGAGTTTTAGGCTAGCAACAAAATATATGCACCGGAGGTGCAATTGGTAGGACAGGTGGATGGCTATTACTGTTTATGCTACTTCTTGCCCTGCGCACTTGCCGGCTGTGTTCCTCACCCCTCAGCTTCCCATTCTGTTCTCAGATGCTCTAAGTCCAGGGGTTCAGAGGAGAACTGGGATTAGACATTCCTGCAGCTGGGATGGGGTCAGCAGACTTCAGGCAGAGCTGAAGGATAGGAGATTCCACCCAGGAGTCAGCCAACCCTTCAGAGGATCCAGCCTTGTGCTTGATTCTCCTGTGACACCCAGAAGGAGAGGATGGACCTTTGTGCTAGACATCCCTGTGCCAGTTAAATAGAGAGCTTGGGGGAATGGAATGCTAAGTTGTAGATTCCGTGGCAGGAATACGTGACTGGTTGGCTAGGTTGGAAGTTGAAAAGGCCATGGACTTGGCCTGGTATAGAATCCCATGTCCATTGGACCCCAGTTGGGACTTGGCTCTTGCCTCTCATTCTCTGGTGGCCATGGCTGGCTAAAGTCTGGCAACACCTTGGAGGCTAGAGTAAGTCACACACAAGTGAAAGAAGGTGCTATGGTGTTCATGTTAGAATAGACACAAGAATGGAGACCGATGCACCTTGTCTTGGTTTGATCAATTAGCCACTTGTACTATGTAAGGGGGCAAGTTCCATTGTCCCCATTTTACAGATGAGAACATTGAAACCCAGGTAGAGAAAACAAGGTATTTCTGGTTCAGCTAAGGTAGCATAGGTGCAGATATATAGCTGTCTTTGTCCTTCCAGTTCCCAGTTTGAGGTTGTTGAGCTTTTTCTTATGCATCTCTGGAGAGGGAAGAGAAACTGCCATTTATGGCTACAGAGGACCCTGGAGGTCTGTGAACCAGAGGCTCTAATTCCCTCAGGTCCACCATTTTGAGGCACCAGGGCTGCTCTGCTGTGTGTTGCACGCTCGAGATGTGGGAGGTCTTCAAAGGCTTCCTAGGCCAGCACATCCTTGCATAAACACGAGAGTTTCCACAGGACCCATTTCTGATCCACCAGGCATGGTTCCGGTCTCTGCCCAAGGCTGTCTGAGAAATCCTCTTTAAGAGGCCCATGTTTAGTCCTCACATTTAAATGGCTTTCCCTTCATCTCTAGGCAGCTCATGGCACTGTCCTGGACATCTTACCTGCATTACTTTAATCCTGTGACATCACAGACCTGAGGGAGAGACTGTTTTTGCCCCCATTTGAACACAGGGTGGCCTGTGAGAGAGGAAGGCAATTCATTAAGGCTATGTTTACTGAACTGGTGGACCTGAACTATAAACCCAGATGGCTTAGCACAAAACTTAGAAAAAACACTCTCTGTCACTAGCCACTCCTGGACAGAGCCTCAGAGGAATTCTGGTCCTGCGATGACTCCTCTCAGCAGGAGGAGGGTCCCAAACTAGGGCTCTTGGACACCTGAGGAGTGGGGGTGGGGTTGGGGGTGGACATGCCTGAGAGTAGATGGACTGGAATGAGTTAGCCATGAGGGACAAGGTTGGTTAGTGTGGTTGTATCTCAGAGAGCTTTTGGAAGCTCTGGAGAAGGAAGAGAAAGCTCACACTTGGTTTGCAGGGTTTCTTGGCTCCATGGCCCTAACTAGAGAAGGTGCTGGGGTCCAACAAGTTTGAGTGACAAGACCTACTCAGGGCTGGTAGTGGACACTGAGCCTCCTCCCAGGCTGGTCTGTCTCTGTAACGTTACAAGGGCCCCCACCTTTCCTTCTGTCTTCTCTACCATTCCCTTCCCAAAAGAGCACATCTGGGTAATAGCAAGCCAGAAGAGCAGAGCTGTGTTTAGGATTTTGGATACTGATCTTTCTGAGCTCTCCAAAGCCTTTGGAAGGAAAGGTGTGGAGGTCCTTTCTGTGGGGTTCTGTGTGCAGGAGAGTGGGCAAAGGCAGCAGGGAAACCTGCTAGTGCCAGGCATTCTAGATCACAGACTGCTGAAGCAACGAGACAGGCCTCGTCATGGCCCCTTTGGAGGGGATGCTTTACCACTGGAAGATGTACCATAAAAATTCAATGGATGCAGAGAGTCATTGCAAACACCCATGAGTGCTATGGGGCAGCAGAACAGGGTGATGTAGAGTGACCCCAGGGAGGATAAGGTTGGACTTTAGTTAGTGAGTGGTCAGGGAAGGCCTGTCTGAACTGAGCCCCGAAAGATGAGACAGAGGAAGCCCTGGGAATATCTGGGGCAGAGTGTTCTGGCAGCAAGAACATCAAGTGCGGAGCCCCCTGAGGTGGGATTTTCAAAGAGATTATAATAGGTGGTATGGGTTATTCACAGGCTTGCATGAGCCCCGTCTGATGGGTCAGGAGATGCATTTAGACTCGGCCCTGCTGAAATGTCTTGAGTATTTTGAAAGCGCAAGCCCATTTTCTGCAGCCTTCTTGCCCCGAGCTCCCAGGAAGAGTTGATTAAATTAAGTAATGAAGGTAAGGGAGTATGTCTGTCAGCTTCCTTCCTTTCATTCTGTTCCTCCTCCTCCATTTCCTGTGGCAGAGAAGGTGGGAGAGGCATTTTCCTTGGATTCTTGAGGGCTGGGGTTGGGCCTTGGGGCTGGATTGAGGGAAGCCAGGGAGCAGGGCATCCACCTAGTAACAGAAATGTTGACAAAAGTATCAAAGCTCAACTACAGTCTGATTGATCAAGGGGGCTTGGATGAAAGTGGATGCAAGCAGAGATGGGCAAAGATAAATAACTGTGGAATCTGAGTTGTGGGCCAGGGGTTCTGTGTGACAGTTCAGTGGTTCCCCCATTCCCAGTGGGCATACATCCCTAGACATCTGAGCTGCCATCAGGTCCATGGGCGGTGGAGGGCTAAACAGGGAAACAGGTACAGTTAACACAGAGAAAGGGGATGGTTAGGCAAAACCTGAAGCTAGGGCTCCCAACAGCACACATGGTTCAGTCACAGGCATGGAAGAATCCAGGCTCCCAGCAACAAAACAAACCCTGGGACTCACCTGCTGGGAAATCTGTTATATTGAAACCAGCAGGAAGACGACCTCAGGGGCCCCCATGGGAATGGATAATGCTGCCCTCCTGTTAAAGAGCCTCAACGTCTTTTTGCTATCTGGACCATCCTGTCTAGCTGTAGTTCTCCCAGCAGCTTCTTGAAGGAAGCAATGAATCAGCTAATATTTAATTTTTGAAACCTCCATCTTCACCTAAGACATCACTTGTGTTGGTCTCTGAGACACTGGTTTTTCCTGAGCACATCTGGATCCCTGGTCCCCAGATGTGGACTGCCAAAAACAACTGGTCTCTTCTCCAGCAGGCTACCAGTGGCTTTTGATGGTTGTCTCAGAGAGAGTAAATGACCTCCTCAAGGTCATACTGTAAACTGGTGAAGCGAGGAAGAAAAATAAAACCACACATAGCGATAGCCACTTGTATGGAATGTTTACTTCGTTAGCCACAATGGTAAGGGGTTCATGTGATTTACTACTATTAAGCATGTCATTAGCACTTCCGTGACGACTCTAATGTCCCCATTTTATTGATGAGAAAATGGTGTAAGAGCCATAAATCACTGGCCCCTGTACACACAGTTAGTGCATAGAAAGGGATTTGAACCTAGATAGTGAGATGGCAGACCCACACCAATGACTGCTTTGATCTTGGGGTGGAGGTGGGGGGGGGTTGCATCTGGGAGTCACCTAGGTCTCAAGAAAGGAGTATCCACTGCTTTGGCTGGGCAGGGCCCTGGGGCAAAGGAGGAAGTACCCTGACTTCTGCAGCACTTTTCCTTCTCCCATTTCCCATTCTTTTTCTGGAAGGTAATTGCTTGGGGCAGTGACAACCTCCTGGCGAATTACACAGCTGCCTTCCCAGTGAGATTTGTAACAACAACCTCGCCAGCCTGGCAGCCCCCAGCAAGTTCCGGTTTAAGAAACTAATTGCTGGATTGTGTAGTTGGTGCTAAATTGGGTAATTTCTTGGTGACGGCATCTGTGCCACTTCTTCCATTCCCAGATAGATTTGAGGTTTCACAGAAGAGCCTGTCACACACAGCACCCTCCCAGAATCCCTCACTTTCCACTTCCCAGCCAGCCATAGGTAACCATGGAAGTGGCTCCCTCCCAGGTTCACCATCTGGGTAGCTGTCTGTGACATGGGATGGGAAAGGTGACTTGATGTGTTAAAACAGAGAAAGCAGGACTGGGGATGTGCCTCAGTTGGTAGAGGTGTTTGCCTAGCCAAAACCTGGTGGTTTGGTCCCCAGCACTGCATAAACCTGAGAGTGCAGGCATGCCTCTAATCCCAGCACTCAGAGGTAGAGGCAAGATCAGATTCAAGGTTTGATACATTGTGAGTTAGAGACCAGAGAGAGAGAGAGAGAGAGAGAGAGAGAGAGAGAGAGAGAGAGAGAACACCAATTTACCAACTTGAGGAAGTTTCATTTATTCTCCATTTGACCTTGGACTTGGTATAAAGTTACACTCCCCACAGGGGAAAATATTAACTGAGGCTCTCCTTAGCTCTGTGGTATGCATGAAGTCTTTTTTATTTGTTTGATTGCTTAATACCTGTTACTTTCAAATGACATTTCATAAGCTCACCTTCTCTGGGCTAATAGCAGGGGCAGTAGCCAAGCCATCAGTCTATGGAGTTGGGCAATGCAGGCTTTGCTATCAGCTTTCAGTGTGATTTTGGGTCGGCGCAGGCCTCAGTTTCTTTTTCTTTAGATGGAAGTGTGTGAAAGAATGATGGGCTAGTTTTGGGAATCAAATAAAATGCCTTTAAGTGAGAGGACTTTGTTCTTTAAAGACACACATTCAGTCCACAAATACCTACTACGTGCCAAACATTGTGCCTGGGGGCCGGGGGGAGGGGGGATACACTGAAGATAGTCAGAATTCCTGCATGGACTTCACAGTCTATCAGGAGGGACAGACAGTCACAGAATCACACAGATTTAGAATGCTAACTAGATAAGAGCAGGGTACATGATGCCTTGAGAGCAAACAGCAGGGGGATCTGACCTAGTCAGGGAGGCCAGAGAAAGCTTCCCCGAAGAAGCAACAACTGGGCTGAGATCTGAAGGGCACACAGAAGTCAGCAAGGCAGCGGTGGGTGGGACAGGGAGCAGGCCCCATGATGTGAGGGATCATGGAACAGAAAAAAGGCTGGCTTGGCCGAAGCAGAGTGAGCAAGCAAGGGGGGGGGGGCAAGGATGCTGGGAAGGCAGGGAGGGACAGGTGTGCAGGCTTGGTTGGCTGGGTTAAGATGCCAGTCCGAGGACACTGGGGTGAGGCGTTGGAAACGACCTCCACGTGATAATTCAGGTTACCAGAACAGGGAGACTGGTTAGGAGCCTGCTGCATATGTCCCAGCAGAAGGTGATGTTTGAGGTGCAGCTGGATTTTGTAGCTCTGCTTTCTGCCGCAAACGCAGAAAATCTGGCCAACGGTGGTTTAAAATAGTTTGTTCCTTATCATATGTAGGCCTGGAGAAAGGCAACCGCTTGTGTTGGTTCCGTGGCTCGATGGTGTCAGGCCTCACATCTCTGCCATGATCTAAGCCTTTCTCTCACAGTGAGCTGGATACCCTAGATCTGGCCATCATTGTCTTATTCCGGCCCGAAAGCAGGAGGGGAAGGATGACCCCTGCAAGCCCTGCTCCTTGTCACAAAGGCAGAAGCCCATCCCTTTGGTCATAGAGGCAGACTTTTTCCCAGGGACCTCATATTTTTGTGTATAAATCATTAGCCACAATGGAATGGCCTGGTCTCATCACTAGGGAGACTGGGAAGGGAAAAGGGGTTTGGGAATCAGTCTTTGCTACTCAGCCAACAGTGATTGGTGGGTATGGAACTAAGTGGGCACAGCTATTTTTAGGAAGCAAAATCCATAGGAAGTGATGATGGATTGGACGATGAGGCCTCTCCTCGCTTGCTTTTCCTTCCCATTCATTGTATTTAGTGATGAGGTGGGGGCTGAGGCTGGAGACATGGAGTCTGAAGAATAGTTCCCAGGAGGAAGCCAGTTCATAATTCAATCTTTCCTTTAAAACTGGGTGTGGTGGCACATGAATGCAATCCCACAATTCTAGAGGCAGAGGCAGGAGGATCAGAAATTCAAGGTCATTTTTTGCTGTACAAGGAATTTAGAGCTGGCTTGGGTTACTTGAGATTCCATTTGCTTTTTCTTTAGGAAATACAGGAATGGACTATCCCCTTCCTTCAGTGACTTGTATTTAGTTATATTATTTGCTGTTTGTATGTGAAGGTTTGGTGGGTTTTCTTGAACACCTGTAGTCCCAATACTCAAGAGGCTGAGTGAGGAGGGCCTCCTTGCTTAGGCTATGCAGTGAGATCCTGTCTCAACAAAAAAAGAAAAAAACAGTATGGGCTAGAGAGATGGCTCAGTGGTTAAGAGCCAGTAGTGCTCTGGCAGGGGACCCAAGTTCAATTCCTAACACCCTATAGGGTGGCTCACAGCCACCTGTAACTCCAGCCTTGGCTGAGAGGCCTCTGGCCTCTGTGGCCATCAATAATTACATTTGAATACCCCACACAGACATAAACATATACATAATCGAAAATAACATATCTTTAAAAGTAGAAAACAATGAATAAAGGTGTTACATTAGAGATTACACTGTGTAATCTTTGGGGGGGTTAAAATTTAATTTTATAATTTGCTTATTTAGTGTGTGCCCAAATGTCCTGAGGCACATGTGGAGGTCAAAGGTCAACTGTTGGCAATCTGTTTTCTCCTTCCCTTTTGTGGGTTGTCAGGCTTGGCTGCAAGTGCTTTTCTACCCACTGAGCCATCTATCTCACCAGCCCCGACCTCCCAGAGGTTTAAAATGGTTGCTTATGTATTGTGTCATCCGATATTCACTGAAGTCCTGCATGACATGTGAACAGGTGTTATTAGGCTTAGAAGACCATACCATTTGTCTGACACCACAGACCTGGTCCTGGGGCTTTGTTTTATTCCTAGACAGTTCTTTCCTGTAGGGCACTGGTGCTAGGGGGTCTGTCTGAAGAGGGGTGATGGTCCCAGTCTAGAGCTATGGGAACATGAGAATCAGATTTGGGAAGAGCTGCATGGGGTGGCTCACACCTGTAATCTCATCACTTGGGGAGGGGGGAGGGGGATGCGGCAAGATCAGGAATTCAAGGTCATCCTTGGCTATAGAAGGAGTCCTAGGCCGGCCTGGGATATTGAAACCTTTCTCAAAAAGCAAGACAAAGAGGGCTGGAGAGACAACTCAGTGGTTAAGAACATTTGCTGGAAACTGGGTTCGTTTCTCACACCCATATGGTGGCTCACAATCTCCAGTTCCAGGGGATTTGGCAACTTCTTCTGACCTTGGCAGGCACCAGGCACATGGGTGATGCACATGCATACATGATGGCAAAACACTCATACACATACAATAAATAAATCCTAAAAAAACCAAAACAAAACAGTTTGATGGCAGCCCAGCAGCTTGGTGGCCGCAGGTGTGGGAAAGCTGGTGGAAGGGACATCTGTGAACATCCACCATTGGGAAGTTCACTGTGAGGTTCCAGTGTGGTGTGACCATAGACAAGGTAAATGGGATGGCTCGGGGTTGAGCCAAGGTGGCCTTTGTGCTGTGAGTCTCCGGTCTATGTCCTTGGGGCAGCAAAAGGAATATGCAATGGACATCATCCCATCATCCCAGGAGGGAGATGCTTCTGAATGCTTGCTACAAGAACTCCTCAAGCCATCTTGGTCTGAACTCCTCTCCGTTATCCTAGCAGAAAGGCGAAAAAGGAGAATTGCCATAGAGCCAGCCTCTTGGTATCAGTAAGGTCACCCCTGTGTCCCTCTTGGCAAGAACCAATTGCTCCTTTGGTCCAGGCCCTGGAGCTGGGAGCTGCACATGTCTAAATCTTTCCTCTGTGGAAGATTTCCTACCAACTTCACAATCTTCTTCATTGTGTCATCTTGCTCAGGGCCAGGAAGTTCTTCCTGATGTCTGATTGTGTCTCTTTCACTATATTAATCATGTCCACAAAGCTAGCTTTTCCTTCTGACATCCCCGTGTCTAATAATGGCTTCATTAGTCCTTCCAGTCACGGCTGCCGCAAACTTCAGAGTCGTCTTCCCCTCTGACTCTCTTTCTCTCTCTCTTCCAGTATTTGCCAAATCCTAACCTCTTTCTGGAACTTTCCCAGGTCATCCATTAGAATGTGATGTTGTGTTCTTTGTCTATCTTGTACCCACCATTTTTTCCACTTTGAATTATCCCATACCCAACCTTCATCTAACCCATATTGTACTTCAAATACCCCTTTCTCCGGGAAGCCTTCCTTGATTTTTTTCTCTTCCAAATGCGGCCTAGTTGTTAATCCAGGCTAGCCTAGCATTTTGTCATCTCTCTGCAGCACAACCACCTCAGCATCCACACAGTTGAACACTCGCGTAGGACAGGCTCAAGTTAGAGGTGGCTGGACCTGTTTTTCACCTTGCTGATAGTTGGGGAAGATGGGGAGTGAAGCAAACATTTCAATGCAGCATGCTTGCAGCTTCCTGGGGGCACCCAGAGTGTCATAAAGGCCCAAATGAGAGGCATAACCCAGAATAGAGAGTACAGAAAGTCTCCATGGGAAGGTGAGGCTTCATATGAGTAAGTGTTAGCCAGGGGGAGAGCTTGAGGGTAGATGAGAAGCAATTCAAGGAGGAAGTCAGCTTGTGCCAGAATATAGGATCCCGGTAATTCTGTCCTGTGAGACTTCAGACCCTTAAGGACAGGGGCCATACCTAAATGACCTCAGTCCAGTTCTCATTCAGTCTGCCTTGCGGTAGGTGCTCTACAAATGTCTGTGGAGTGCAGCCATCTTTAAGGGCAATGAAAATGCCGTAGCTGAACACCATGGACAGATCACACAGACACCTGCAATTGGAGGTAGTCCAACCTGTGAGTTCATTTGCATACATTTGCATAATGAAGCCAACTTCATTTCCCTGAGGGTCTGAAGCCTCTGCATCGTGGGGGATCCAGCCAGTCCTAGTTTGGGGGGTTGGGAAAGAACATTGTCAGGCCAGAGACCTGCCCTGAAGACTCCAGGAGAAACCTCATTCCTTCTTTACTGATACTTCTTTCTTGCCCGTCAGGAGCCAGTGGTCCTGCGCCTGCTGAAGTTAGGATTCTGCCTGGTGGTGGGGATTCTGACACCAAGGATGGGACACCCCGGATGGTGAGTATTAGGAAATTTGGGAAATGGGGGTTATATTCAGAGTCTCAAACTCAGATACTTGATTCGAAGTGACACAATCCATTTACTGGCTTTTCCATCTCCCCATTTTGAGCTCCATTTTCTCATGGTAAGTGTGGAAAATGTCTACATGACAGGATTTTCCATCAGCTTAGAGACTGTGAGGTGTGCACAGTAACGGGTGCATCACTAGTGTTAGGGAAATTGGAGAGATGAGCTGCGGCCAGGGTCTGGAAGAAGCCAGAAGCAGAGTGGGTGCAGGGAGTCGGTGTGGGGAGGCAGGCAGAGTGAGTATTAGGAGGTGCTTCTGTCTGGAGTCTTTGAGACTGTCATCTCCTAGTCAGCAGATGGCCCAGGAGCTGGTCTGGGGTGGGGGAGGGCTCCGTCTGCCAGGTCCTCTGTCCCTGTCCCTCCTGCTGTCACCTCCTCCTGCCTTAGCTCCTGTCCTGGCAGCTCCTGGAGTCCTGATTGGAGGCAACTCTTGCTGAGAGCTGACCTCTCTTGTCCGGTAGCCTTGACAAGCCTGGGATGGGGGCCAGAGACATTGGTTCCACAATGGCTTCTCCACTGGCTCCCAGCCTCACCGACCCACTGTTCCTGGGAGGAAGAACTCCTGGGTTCCAGTCTCAGTCTAGTGGTCACATGTTGTCTGGTCTAGCCATCAGTCCTTCTCTGGAGTCTTTCTTCCTTCCACGATGTCCTCCATGGAGAGGAAGTGTGGCAAAGGGTAACAGGCAAGGGGCGGGCAGGGAACGACTCCAGTGAGGAGCCAGCCAAGTCAGGAGGAGCCAACTCAGGTTTTCTTGCCTGTGGTATTCCTGAGAGGAGATGTGGAAGGAAACGTGTGTGTGTGTGTGTGTGTGTGTGTGTGTGTGTGTGTGTGTGTGTGTGTGTGTGTGTGTGTGTTATGGAGTGGCATGGGGATGTAGACTTGAAGTTAGTGTTCTCTTCCATCATGGTGCTGGATACGGCATAGGGTTGGGGCAGAGGGATGACTGTGAATCAATTTGCCATAGCTTAGCTTGTTAAAAGCCAGTTCACCTAATGACTGGTTTCTTTGAATATGTTGTGTGTCTGCTTGGGCCTCCTTTTGTTTTTGATAATCTAAGGATATTTAAAAGCCCATTTGGCTGAAAGCATTTCCTCTTGTGAATAAGTATTTATCAAATTTGCAGCATTGATGAATGATGGGATTATTTTGTGCCCTTGTGTCTTTGTCTATTATGACTGTTTTAAGGACTTTTCAGTCCATGTGTGGAAAGATAGTATAATTAATCACAATAAATTGGTGTGCACTACCAACAGGGATGCCACGGTGCCTAGTGAAAGATGATTTAAGGTGAAGTGGCCTGTTGTTCAGTCCAAATCCCTTTTCTCCCTATTTTCTCAGGAGGTTCCTGGGGCCTGGCCCCCAACAATATGAAGAGCCTTTGCTGAGGCCATGAGGGGTTACCATGGCGACCGAGGCAGCCATCCCCGCCCAGCCCGCTTTGCTGACCAGCAGCATATGGACGTGGGCCCAGCTGCCAGGGCCCCGTACCTGCTGGGCTCCAGGGAGGCCTTCTCCACCGAGCCCCGCTTCTGTGCCCCGAGAGCTGGCCTGGGACACCTTTCTCCAGAAGGGCCCCTGAGCCTGAGTGAGGGTCCATCATCAGTAGGCCCCGAGGGAGGCCCAGGGGGGGTGGGGGCTGGGGGAGGCAGCAGTACCTTCCCCAGGATGTACCCCGGCCAGGGCCCCTTGGACACCTGTGAAGACTGTGTGGGCCACCCACAGGGCAAGGGTGCCACCCGCCTGCCTCCAACACTCCTGGATCAATTTGAAAAGCAGCTGCCAGTTCAACAAGATGGCTTCCACACACTCCCATACCAGCGAGGTCCAGCAGGGCCTGGGCCTGGACCTGGATCTGGCCCTGCCCCTGAGGCTCGCAGCGAGAGTCCTAGCCGCATCCGGCACCTTGTTCACTCTGTGCAGAGACTCTTTGCCAAGTCCCACTCTCTGGAGGCCCCCGGGAAGCGAGACTATAATGGGCCCAAGGCTGAGGGAAGAGGTGGCTCTGGGGGAGACAGCTACCCTGGCCCAGGCTCTGGAGGCCCTCACACCTCCCACCATCACCATCACCACCACCATCACCACCACCACCAGTCCCGGCATGGCAAACGGAGCAAGAGCAAGGACCGCAAGGGGGATGGGCGACACCAGACCAAGGCCACAGGCTGGTGGAGCTCTGATGACAATTTGGACAGTGACAGTGGCTTTCTGGCGGGTGGGAGGCCCCCTGGAGAGCCTGGTGGTCCCTTCTGCATGGACGCTCCAGATGGGTCCTATCGGGACTTGAGCTTCAAGGGGCGTTCGGGCGGGTCAGAAGGCCGCTGCCTTGCCTGCACTGGCATGTCCATGTCACTGGATGGACAGTCAGTCAAGCGAAGTGCCTGGCATACCATGATGGTCAGCCAGGGCCGGGATGGATATCCAGGGCCCGGGCCAGGCAAGGGGCTCCTGGGTCCAGAGACCAAGGCCAAAGCCAGGACTTATCACTATCTGCAGGTGAGGCTTTGTGGGGTGGGGAACCATGCCCTGGGTCCTCACCAGTCTGGTCAGCTGGGGAACAGTGGGCATGGTTGGGTGGAATCCAGCTGTCCCTGGATCAGAGGTCTTGAAGGCAGGAGGCTCTGCCTCTGGCATACCCTGAGTTCCCTTTGGGATTTTACCTTACTCATTTGTACAATGAAGGGACCCCTCTAATTTGACCATGAATGCCAATACCAGGAAGACTTCTTGACCTTCTGGTTTGGATAAGATGTTCTCACCTCTGTCTTCTGGGGTTGAAGGCAATGTGTGGTTAAGGTAAGGCAGGGGATGGGACAGAGTGCTACTAGCAATGGTACTGCCTTGGAGCTGGGAGCTTGGCAGTTGGAGAGATTTTCTTCCTGCCCCAAGCCCTTCCCTAGACCTTTTATACTCAAATCCAGTTGGTCCAGTTACTGGAATATGAAGATCAGTTTCCAGAACATGCCTCTATTTGGGTTTGTCATTCTGGGTTATAGTGTGGGGGGACAGTCTAGGAAATTATGGAGGAACCTGGAGGCATGCATTTTGGCCATTTTCCAAGGCAAGTGACGTATTGGAGTTTGATTCCTGTTGTCATTCAGACAGGGCTTCTTAAGAGTGGATAGCCAAGAGTGATGGCTTTGGAGTTTTCCCATACTGTCCCATGTAACCTTGTGGTCCTTTTGCCATGGTTAGGAGCTCTGACTCCTTTCCTTGGGTTTTCATGCTAGCTTCATCCAGCCCGAACTGATTTAGTCAGTGCTCCTGTCATTTTAGGAGGAAAAGTCAACACAAGTGTTGGCGATCCAACAGATTTAGGGTTATCTCTAAAGTTCACATGGCTCCTAGGTTGTTAGTCCACATCCGTTCATTCAATGAGTATGTCCTTGATACAGTGATCAGGACCCCTGCTGCGGAGAGCTCACAGTTCCTAGGGAATAGACCAGGAAGCAGATGGTAAGCTGTGTGATAGAAGAGAATCCTGGGTCCCATGGGAACAGAGGAGGCTCCTCGCTCACCTGTGGGTGGTGGCTAGCAGTGGCTGGGGGAAGCCTCTGTGAGGAATGTCTCCTGAGCTGACTCTCTGTGGAGGGGTTGGAATTAGCCAAGTGCAGACTGAAGGTGTTCCAGGAAGATCGTCAGAAGGCATGGAGAGGCAAGCTTGCACAAGCCTGTGGGGTGACATTGGCCTGGCTTGTTAGTTGTACACACTCTCCTGGGGGAGTCCATGAAAGCCCAAGAGAGCAAATAGGACTATTGCAAAAACAGGATGAGACAGCTGGGATTTGAGATGTGTAGGTTAGCTTCAGATTGCTCCCTCCCTGGGTGGGGAGGTGCTCTAGGCTGAGAACTGAAGAACAGGGGAGGAAACACTCAGCCTTCCTCCCTGTAAGCCGGCCAGCCACCATTTTGCTGCTCCCTGCTGCTTCTCCAGGGCTGTCCTGACTTCCCTGGGGGCTTCCTTTTTAACATGCACCTCACAGTGTCCTGCAGAGGAGCAGAGAGCTCTGCGGTGGCTGTGGAGTAGGAGCCCTGCAGTGTGGCAGTGTGCGCCCTGGCCTCCCATTTGCTGGCCTCCTGCCACTCCTCTCTGTAGAGGATGGGGGTGGGGATGGTTCCCAGAGCCTGAGGTTCCAGAGCATCCTATCAGGATGGGGGTTCACCCATTTGTGGGTGAACTAAAGACTGCAAGGACCTTCCAAGACAGCCTAGGGCTTCTCTGGCACAGAAGCAGGGGAGGTTGGCTCTATGTGACCTGGTGTCTTCATTGGGATGTTCCCCTCCTCTTTTTTTGTTTTGTTTTGTTTTTCGAGACAGGGTTTCTCTGTGTAGCTTTGGAGCCTATCCTGGCACTCACTCTGGAGACCAGGCTGGCCTCGAACTCACAGAGATCTGCCTGCCTCTGCCTCCTGAGTGCTGGGATTAAAGGTGTGAGCCACCAACACCTGGCCTCTTTTTTTTTTTTTTTCAAGATAGGGTCTCATGTAGCCCAGGGTGGCCTTCAACTAGCTGTGTAGCCCAGGCTATCTCCAAAGTGCAGCAATACATCATCACGCTCACCTTCCCACCCCTTTAATGAAGCCCAGATTCTCTCAGAGGACACTGTGAGTCTATCCTGGATCCCTACTTCCCCCTCAGAGCTTCATTCATCTCTTTTCTGTTTCCATCTCCCTTCTGATGGCGCCCTGGCTTCTCACTGAGCCTGCTCCCTTATAAGGGTATCTATCTCCCTCTGCCTCCACTAGCTTTGCCCTTCCCTCAGCCTTGCTCCTTCTTGGAGCCCTGTTTAACTTCTTCCTTCCGCATGTGCTTTCAGTCCTTGCTGCCTCCCCCAGCCTTCTCCCCTTATACCTCATTCTTCACAGCTGTAGGTGACCATCATGGACTCCAACTCATGCTGGGTTGGTCCCTCCTCCACAGGGCTCCTCAGCCCCTCCATCCCTCTACTGCTCCTGTAGTTAAAGCCCATCTTTTTTTTTTTTTTTTTTTTGTTTTTTTTTTTGTTTTCGAGACAGGGTTTCTCTGTGGCTTTGGAGGCTGTCCTGGAACTAGCTCTTATAGACCAGGCTGGTCTCGAACTCACAGAGATCCGCCTGCCTCTGCCTCCCGAGTGCGTTAAAGCCCATCTTAACGGGCTCTTTTTTTTTTTATCCTAAAACGTTTCTCCAAATCCTCCACCCCTACCACTAACTGTCATCCTTAAGTCTGTAGAACATAGATGCCTTTCCTCGCTTCCCTTCGCTTCTTACCACAGTCAGATGCCCACATCCTCCCCTTGAAAGTGCCCTGGGTGCGGTGGTCACCAGTGGTCTCTGGGCAGCAGTCCCCAATAGTGCCTTCAATGCCTATAATAATAGCCACCATTTACTGAGTGGTTCCTGCCTGCTAGGCACTCTGTGCTGCTTGTTTAGCTTTCCCACCAACAGTTCTGATGTAGGTATAATTACTTTTACCAATTTACAGACCAGGAAACTGATGCTTGGAGCTTAATTAGCTTTGCTCCAGTTCACCTAGCCAGCAAGCGACAGGGCCAGCATTTGCACCGGGCCTCCTAACTCCAGAGCACAAGTTACTAACCTTGGAGAGCAATGTGGCATTTGACATAATTGACTCCTTTTCTTCTTGAAATGTCTTGTTTCTGTGACATGGCATTCTCCTGACTCCCTCCTACCCCTCTGCCCACTCCTTCTCAGGTGACTTCACCGTCCCCCTTTCCTTTCTTTGCAGTCCTGTTTAAAATGTCAGTGGGTCTATCCTTAGTTCCTTCCCTCTCCCCCCTCCCCCCGGGGTGTCTCCTTTACTCCTGGGTATCTGGCTGCTGCCCTTGATTTCTGCATGTCTGCCTCTAACCCATCTCCACCAGTAACCCCCAAGGCTAAGCATAACAGACACCTTAGTTCTAGGCCAATCTCAGGGTACTCAACACTGAACCTTGTCACCTCTTCCCAGATTGGGTTGTCTGGGGTTCTGTGGCTCAGCGAAGGATAGTACTCCCACCCCCAAGTCCTTAGCCATCACCCTTCTCAGTCATCTTGGACTCCTCTGAGCTTCTGTTCCTTCCCCTGCTAATCAGGCTCACTGATGCTCCTTAACACCTCTCTTGTCTCCATCTCCTCCTCTCCCCTTATTCTCATTGTCTTAATTTAGGCTGCATCATCCCTTGCCTGCATAACAGCCTCAGCCTCCTAATTAGCTTCCCTCCTGCCACTTGAGCTTCTGCCTGGTCCCTGGTCTTCTGACCATCTAGCCTCGGTCTAGACTGCAGAGAGTACTGATACGCTCCCTGCCTAATACCCTCCGTGGTATGGAGAGGGACAGGGCGGGGGGGGGGCAGAGGATGGCAGTGGAAACATATTAAAAGGATGAAGAGAGGAGTGAAAGGTGACTGAGGTCAGGTGATGCTGCACATATGGCGATATGATTGACAGGCCACTCAGGCCTAAGGTCTTCAACGTCTTGGCATCTGTTAAGTCACCCTAGGCTCTTTAGATGACCTTCTATTGAGTGGTCTCTGGAGGATGATGCAGCAGCTCCCACAAGGGAGAGGAACACCCTGAGACTTCCCCTCTAGGTCCTTTGTGTATCCTCTTCAGTATGGCTTGCTCCTCAGCAGGGCAGAGCGCCTCCTACTGGCTGTGGGAGGAAGAATACCCTCTCCTCTGAGCTGACAGGTGACCCATCTGAGAGATAGAGACCCTTGTCCTTGCAGGTGCCGCAAGATGACTGGGGGGGTTACCCCACGGGTGGCAAGGACGGGGAGATCCCCTGCCGCAGGATGCGGAGCGGCAGCTACATCAAAGCCATGGGGGATGAGGAGAGTGGAGACTCAGACGGTAGCCCCAAGACGTCTCCCAAAGCACTTGCCCGCCGCTTTGCCTCCCGCCGCTCTTCCAGCGTGGACACAGCCAGGATCAAGTAAGGATGGTGGTGGTGGTGGGGTGTTGGAGACGATTCTGAGTTCCTGCAGGGACTGTCTGTAGAGGGTTTTGGATGGGTGGCTCTGCTTAGGGTTCAACAGACTAACTTGCTCTGCTCCATGTGGAGTCACAGTCTCTGTCTTAGTGTTTCTTTTGTTGGGGGAAGAGGCCTCCTACCCAAAGTCTCCTGGGCAGTCTCTCTGTCGGGGTGGGGGAGCAGCGGCTACGAAGTACAGAACCTAGTCAGAGGCCCTAATATTATCATGCCCCCTCTCCACCTCCTAACACTCCCATTCTGACTCTGACATTTGCCTTTTTCAGCTGCTGTGTCCCACCCCGGATCCATCCCCGGAGTTCCATCCCTGGCTATAGCCGTTCCCTCACAACTGGACAGGTAGGGAGTGGCCCTGAAAACATGGAGGGAAGGGTAAGAAAGGGAAGCCACCTTTTGCTCTTTCTACACTGTAATCTGAGTCTGTCCATGGAGGTAAAGCAAGCCTGGTTCTGGGGAAGCCCCAAAGCCTGCCCATGACTTCCAGACCTTCTTGGGCTTCGAATCCCCAAGAACCATCAAGTGTGCTCAAAGTGGTGAGCGTGTGTAGAAGGACACCATCGTTTCTCTGCAGCTCCCTGGCCCTCTCCAGGCCCGACTGCACCAGACTCCTAAGTGAAAAGTACGGACAGGACGGGGCAGAGGGGAAGTCTCCCAGTCTGCCATGACCTTCACTCCTTCCCTTTCAGCACCTGTTTCCTCATCTTTGAAATGATAAGAGCAAAACCAGAAGCGATGCCAAATGCTTGTAATCCCAGCACTCTGTAATCTTGGCACATGTGAGGAGGAGGTGGGCAAGATCACGAGTTCAAGGCCAACCTCAGCTACATAGTAAGACTAATCTCAAAGAAACAAAACCAAAGGGTAGTGTTAGTGCTAGGTAACTCTCAAGGGGGATTTGTGGGAGTTCAGTAGAAAATATCGTTCGACACAAGGTACTGGCCCCAGACTGATGTATAAAATCCAGTTCCAGTGCTGGAGATGTAGCTCAGTTAGGAAAGTGCCTGCCTAGCAGCCACAAAGTCCTGTGTTCGATCCCCAGTGCTTCATAAAACTGGGTGTGGTGGCACATGTCTGTCTCAGCAGACACAGCAAAAGTTCAAGGTCATCCTCAGTTACTTAGCAAGTTGGAGGCCATTCTTGTACAGGGGTACAAGAAACCCTGTCTCAAAGAGAATAAAGTGATTTCTGTACCTAAGTGTAGGCTTTCCTCTTCGTTAGATGGAGGCAATGGCAGTTTGTGTTTGAATGTAGGGGAGAGGGTTGAATAGAGGCTGGACTACTTACCATCTGAGTGACCTGGGGCAAGTTACATGACTTTTGAGCCCCTTCCTTCCCTATTTAAAAATAGGCATCATAATAGCATTCTTGGCACATAGCCAGTGCTCAATAAAGGTTAGCTATTTTTACTGTTTGCTGGGGGGTGTGGGGAGAGCAATGCAGAAAGCCATGCAGAAGACGGTCCATCGGCTCCTATTGTGAGCCTAGGCAGTCTCTCAGAAGCCCTTCCTTTGTTCCGTTTCCTGAATCGGGTTCTGATTTGGCACAGCTGTCTCTCTGCATCATGCCAGCCTCTGTTCCTAGTGCCACTAGTAAATGCCCAGTCTTCGTGTTCCTTGACCATTGGTGACAGCTAACATATTGATGACCCTTCTTCCTGGAATACTTTTCTCTGGTGGCTTTTTGGACACCACACCCCTCCACCTCCCTCCAACTGCTAATTCTTATCTGTGTCTCAGGATGTCACCGCTGGAGCTTTCCAGGGCTCTGTCCCTGCTCTGATTCCTATACCTGCTCTATAGGTGATCTCATCCTGGCTTGTGGCTTTGAATATTACTGAGAGCCTGTGGACTCCCAGATGCATAACTCCAGCCCAAAGCCTCCCTGAGATGCCAGGCATGTGCATGGACCTGTGTATTGGAGCACACTTGGATGGTTGGTGCAGACACCCCCATTCTCCTCCTCTCCTGGTCTCTGCTCCACCCAACTGCTATCGCCTTTGCAGATAATGGAGGTTTTTATTTTTCTAGGACTTATGGTCCAAAGTCAGTCTTTTTGGTCTTTCTACCGTTCCTCCCTCCTCCCCCCTCCCTCCCGAGCTGTGATTGGAAACAATGATATACTCACGTTGAGCATACACTCCATCACATAGCTATACATGAAGTCAGACTGTTCTCTCTGCTATACATGCCATATCCTTCAGTCTTTCAGCCAGTCCCATTCACAGTGTTTCAGGCTCCATCCACCCTTCACTGAATATACTGCAAGTCCCCATGGCCTTGGCTGGGGCTGTTGCCCTGCCTTCTTGTTGGTCTTCTGTGTTTGTCCTGACTCTGACTCATTCTCTGTCAGTATAGGCAGAACAATTATTTAAAAATATAACTACAGCCTTTTACCTTTCTGTTCACAGCCCTCGACTTGCTCAGAGTATCCACCCAGGGCTTTATTAGGGTTTACAAAGCCCTGTATGAGCTGGCCAGTGTTGCCTCCTGCTCATCCCCTAGCTCTGTTCCCTTCCCTTCCTCCACCACACTGCCCCCACCCCCACCTACTCCCCAGACACCAGAGTTAGATGCCAGCCTCAGGACTTCAGCATTTGTTCCTGCTTCGATGTCTCTTTCCCAGACTCTCCTGTGGACCACTCTTTGCTTTTTTTTTTTTTTTTCAGATCTTTCCCAACTGTTCTGAAATTTGAATCTAAACCTTCCAAACATTTCCTATTCCTCGCCTTCCTCCTCCCCTCTCTTCCTCCCACTTTACATTATCTAACAGTGTACATACTTGGCATATTTCTCCTGGAGGTGTGACTTAGAGTCTTTGCTTTACAGAAGAGGAGAGAGAGGCTTAAAGCACCAGAGATGCTGCCCTGTTATCTCTAATGATGCTTTTCCTCCTGAGTGGATTTTTCTCTTTAGTATTTGCCTTGAACATCTTTTTCCATCTTTGGCTTTAAAGTTTTTTGTCCCATATGTTTCAGGTATGTCTTTTTAAATATAGTTTATGACTAGATTTGCTTTTCCATCCACTTGATAGTTGTCTGAGAGTTTTGTACATTTATAGTTATTGTGATCGTTGATATGCTTGAATTTATTTCTATTGTCTTACTTTGCAAGTCTTCCATTTATCACACTGGGGTTAGTGCACGCTGGGGCGCATGTGCGGAGGTCAGATGACAACACAGAGGAAGAATTGGTTCTCTTCTTTCACTGTGTGGATGGATCCCAGGGATGGAACTTGGGTTGTCAGGTGTGGTCGCAAGCACCTTCACCCGCTAAGCCATCCTTCCCAGCTCTCTCCAGCTTTTTAGGTGATGCTTTTCTTCCTTCCCTTATGTCTGTCTGTCAGTCTGTCTTTCATTTTTGTTGTGATAGGGTCTCACTGGGTAGCCCAGGCTGGCTTTGAACTTGTGACCATCCTCCTGCCTCAGCCTTCCCGAGGGCTGATGACAGGTTTCTGTCACCACACCCAGCAGAGTTGGTGCTTTTCTGTTCCTTTGCTGCCGTCTTTGGATTGATTGAGTTTGCTTTTTTCTTCTCTCTGCCAAATCCCACGCTGGTTTGACAGTTACATATTCCATTTTATTCTTTATGGTTACTCCTGTAATTTTAATGTGCAGACTTGGCTTAGTCTGAAGCCGACAAGGTTTGCTACTCTCGCTCTGAATAATGCAAAGTCCTGAGGGTATTTTAATTTTGATGACCTCGTCCTTTTCTTTTTTAAGCAATAGAAATTCATTTGGGGCCAGGAGTGTGGTTCTAGCTCAGTGATGGAATACTTGTCCAGCATAAATGAGGCCCTGGGTCCCTCTCCCCAATGCCCACATGAAAACATCATTTTCCTGAGTCTAGATTCTGGAAATGTAGTGTTAAGGTGTCATCTACGGTACTTTCCTCTGTGGAGGGACTTGTGTTTTCGTTTTGTTTGAAGAAGAGACATTTTAGTATTTTTGTCATTATCACGTTTATTCCTTTATTATTTGTTTGTGTATGTTTGCCTGCATGTGTGCTACGGCACACACTCGGAGGCCAGAGGACAACTGGGAAGAGTCTGTGGTCTCTTTCCACCATGTGGTTTCTGAGGTCATCAGGCTTGGTGGTGGCGATCACCTTTTTCCACTGTGCCACCTCACAGTGCACGCACTCTGCCTCTCTAGTACGAGGGCCTTACACCTGCAGGAAATGTGCTGTCCCATTGCATTATATCCTAAGAATTCTTCTGTTTTGACTTGGTGAACCATGTTTTTATTTTAGTGTGTGCATGTCTGTCCTTAGATGTGTGCATGTGGAGGTCAGAGGATAGCGTGTGGGAGTCAGTTCTTTCTATCATGTGGGTTCCAGAGATTGAACTCAAGTCATCAGGCTTGGTGACAGGCTCCTTCACCTGCTGAGCCATTGTCAGCCCCCAGAACTCTCTTAACTTTTTTTTTTTTTTTAAAGAAACAATTTTTTTTTTGTTGTTGTGATTGTTGCTTGTTTTTTTCAAGACAGCATTTCTCTGTCCCGAACTGTCATGGAACTTACTTTGTAGACCAGGCTGGCCTCAAACTCAGAGATCTGAATGCCTCTGCCTCCTGAGTGCTGGGATTAAAGGCGTGCGCCACCACCATCTCTCTATGTAGGTCTTGAAGTTACTATCTTCCTCCCTCAGCCTCTTGAGCAACTGGTATGAAAGGCCTGCACTCCCAGGCCCCAATAAATCACGTTGAATTTAATGGAGGGATATTTCATGAAATTTTCTTCTTTTTTTTTTTTAGGAAATTTGTTTTAATATTAAATGAAATCTTTTCCTAATCCAAGATCACAACAAAATTAATGTCCCTTGCCTTTTATTTTAGGCATATGGTCCATTTTGAGGGTGTTTGTTGGGGAGGGCATGTGACATTGGATTCTCATTTTTTGAGGGTCTACATGAGGGTCTCATGTAGCTCAGGTTGGTTTCCGATTCAGTATGTAGCTGAGGATGATTTTGAACTTCTGATACTCCTGCCCCTAGCTCTTGAGTGCTGGGTGACAGGCCTGTACCACATTGGTTGGCTCTAGGAAGTCCTGTGGATCGAGCCCTGGGCTTCATGCTTGCTAGGATGGCCTCTGCTGCCTGGGCAGACTCCCAGCCCTTGTAAGTTTTTACACATCACTCCTAAGTTATGTATGTTCCCGTTGTCTGCCTTTTTCCATGTCATTCTTAGTTCCTAGATGAATTCCTTCCTCCTAAAGTGTGTTCTTTAGTTTTTCCAGTGACTGTTGCTAGCAAGCTCTGACTGATTGATGTAATTTAGCTTGTTAGGGGACATCCAAGTCTGTGTTTGTCTCTCTGATTGTCTGATATTAAGAAGTCTGCTGCAACATGACTGTCTTTGTGTGTAATTCCTATTTTTCTCTGGTTGCTGTTGGTGTCTGCACTTTTTTTTTCCTTGGTTTTTTGAGTCAGGGTTTCTCTGTGGCTTTGGAGGCTGTCCTGGAACTAGCTCCTGTAGACCAGGCTGGTCTTGAACTCACAGAGATCCACCTGCCTCTGCCTCCTGAGTGCTGGGGTTAAAGGCATGCGCCACCAATGCCCGGCTGATGTCTGCACTTTTACTATGGCATTTGTGTGTACACTTCCTAAATCTGAGATTTGTGCCTTTCATGGATTTTGGAAAAATCCCTTCCCTCTTAACTATTTACCAGGTACACCCCCAGCCCACAACCTTCACCTCAGCCTTGTAACTGACAATTAAGCATACAGCTGTGCACACATTGGGCAAATATTCTACCATGGAGCTATATCCTCAGTGCTCTCTCTCCCTCTCCCCCCTCTCTCCCTTCCCCCCTCTCTGTCTGCATGGTAGTATGTACCTTTAAATCCAAGCACCAGGGAGGGAGGAAGGTTCTCCTTTGAGGCTAGCCTGTTTTACACAGCAAGTTCAAGGCCAACTAGGGCTACATAGTGAGAGCTTGTCTGAACAAAAATTCTTCTTTTTCTTTTCTTTCTTTCTTTTTTTTTGAGACAAGGAGTTTTGAATTTGTTCAAGGCTTACTTTGAACTCAATCTGTAGCCCAGGTGGGTCCTGAATTTATGGTCCTTCAGCCCCAGCTTCCTGAGTGGCTGGGGTTACAAGACACCACGCCTGTCTAGTTTATGAGGTGGTGGAGACTGAATCCAGGTTTCTTGGTGATAAGAAAGCACTCTACAAATGATCTACATTGAGGCCTTGGCCATGTCTTCTTCAGTTTTTTTTTCTGTCCTCCTCAACTTTCTTGTTCTCTCCCCTCTCCTCCTCCTTTCTCCTTCTGGGTCTCCCATCACATGTATGTTGATATGCTTGCTGTTGCCCTGTGCATCTCCGAGGCTTTGCTCGTTCTAGTCTATAGTTTTTTTCCTCTTTACTCTTTGGATTGGACAATTTGTCTTCAGATTTGCTGATCATGTCTTATATTAAACCTCTCAATGGTATTTTTCATTTCAGTTATTATACTTTTTCAGCTCTTGAATACAAATTTTGTTTCTTTTCTTAATTTTTACAAATTCATTGTGTGTGTGTGTGTGTGTGTGTGTGTGTGTGTGTGTGTGTGTGATGTACATATGTGTGTATGCTTTGTGTTTGGGTACACACACATGCCTCAGCGGACATGTGCAGGTCAGAGGGAAGCTTTCTTTTTTGGTTTTTCGAGACAGGGTTTCTCTGTGGCTTTGGGGCCTGTCCTGGAACTAGCTCTTGTAGACCAGGCTGGCCTCTAACTCACAGAGATCCGCCTGCCTCTGCCTCCTGAGTGCTGGGACTGAAGGCATGTGCCACCACCACCAGGCTTAGAGGGAAGCTTTTATGAAGTGGGTTCTCTCCTTTCACCTTTATGTGGATTCCACGGAAGGAAGGTAGCCACACTTGCTTGGCAAGCACCTTCACCTACTGAGATGTCTGAATGCCCCCCCATTTGTTTCCTTAAAAAAAAACAAATTAAAAATAATAAGGGACCGAAGAGATGGTTCAGCACTTAATGGAGTATATTGCTCTTGCAGAAGACCCAAGTTTGGTTCTTAGAGCCCACACCATGCTGTAATTACAGTGCCCCCAGGGGATCCAATGCTTCCTTCCAGTCTCTTGTGACACCTGAATGTACATACATATACATGTAATTAAAAAAAAACAATAAAACAGGCTGGATATAGTCAGGCATGCCTACAGCTCTGGAAAGCCAGTACAGGATAATGTTGTATTCAGTGTCAACCTGGGCTACATAGTGAGTTTAAGGCTAGCCTGGGTTACTCCCAGGAGGCCCTGTCTAACCCTGTATTCTCCTTTCCATTTGTTTATTGTAATTTCTATCCATGAAATCATTGTTGCCTTGCTTGCCTTTCAGTCTTTAAACATGGCTTCCTTTAGCTCTTTGAATATGATTATAATAACTACTTTGTTGTTTGGGTGTGATAAACCCAACATTTTGAGACCATTTATACTTTCTTCTTTATTTGCATGACATAATATTTTGTTGAATACTGAGCGTTTTAGGTAATATAGTGTGACAATTCTGGGCTCTTATTTTTACTTCCCAAAGATTGCTTTTGCTTTGTTTATTTGTGTTAATTCTTGGAGTAAACCTGTGAAATCTGCTTCTCCTGTAGCACACAGCCTCTGATGTCTTCACTTTTTTTTCCTTTTGCTTTTTAAGCTTGTTTCCTAGAGATTGTTCCAATGTCTGCATAGCTTTGTTTTGACCAAAGATTGGGTAAAAGTTGTCCTCAAAACCCTTGAGCCAGTGAGGTTTCCTCTTTCAGTCTGTGGTTGCTTTTTAGCCTTTTCTGGCTTTACCATTGGGGTCCCTTGGGGGTGATGGTGTATAGGTTCTCAGACCCTTCTCTGTCACATTCCCAGAATCCTTTGTAAAAGATCAGTAGTCTCAATGCCCCCCCCAAAAAAACCCCAACCAACCAACCAACCAAACAACAAAAAACCAAACACCCAAAACAAAAACCAAACAGCCAAACAAACAAACAAACAAAAGATTAGGCCAGGACCAGTGAGATGGATCAAGCAGTGCTTGATGTGCAAAGCTTGGTGACCAGAGAGTATAATCCCTGGAGCCCACATAAAGATGGAAAAAGAAAACTGGCAACACACGGTTTTCCTCTGATCCCCATGCCTGTGGCACAAATGTGCATACACAATTTGAAATGGCAGTCTAATCAGCTAGTCCTTGCTAGCCCCACAGCCCAGCATTGTTGCTGGCCTTCCTGCTCTTGACACTGTACCTGATAAATGCTCTAAATTCACGGGCCCTCTGGCAGTGACAATACAGCAGCCATTTGGATAGCCTGCAGCACAGGGCCTGGAGTGCTGGGGCCATGAGAGCTGGGGCCTTGGGGAATGGGAGCAGGCTCAGAGTCCTGCCTTCTTACCCAAAGCTTGGTAATTTTCATGATACATATGCACCCTCTTGTGTGCCTTTGATCTGTCTGCAGAGTGACAAAATGGTTGTTTCTGACAGCTGTGTCCGTCTTTAGAGCTGTCTAGGGAGTAGGATTTGTTGTTCTCATTCTGTTTTGTCTGAAGTCATGAGGAAGTCTGGGGAATTCCCAGCCAATGTCATCTCTTAAAACATTGCCTTCCCCACAGTCCTCCTAGCGTCTCCATCTGGAGCTCCCATTACTTGTAACTGGAACCTTCCTTCCATGGATCTCAACCTTTATGTTTTGTATCTCTTTGCCTCCCTCTGCTTGGTATTGTTACTTTATTAAAATTTATTCTATTTTTTTGTGTATACTATTAACTTATAGATTGTGCTTTAAATTTTACTTTTTTTTTTTTTTGGCTTTGTTTTTCGAGACAGGGTTTCTCTGTGTGGCTTTGGAGCCTGTCCTGGAGCTCACTTTGTAGACCATGCTGGCCTCAAACTCACAGAGATCCGCCTACCTCTGCCTCCCAAGTGCTGGGATCAAAGGTGTGTGCCACCACTGTCTGTCAATCTTTTAAAAATTTATTTATTATGTATACAGTATTCTGCCTACATGTATGTCTGCATTGCAGGCCAGAAGAGGGCATCAGATCCCACCATAGATGGCTGTGAGCCACCATGTGGTTGCTGGGAATTGAATTCAGGATCTCTGGAAAAGCAGCCAGGGCTCTTAACTTCTGAGCCACTCTCCAGTCCTGAGTTTTTTTTTTTTTTTTAAGAAATTTCTTGTGCTTCTTTTTCAAATCTTTAATATGCACCTCCCAGCCAAGAGTTTTGTTCTTGCCTGTATTTTTAACTTTGTTGGTTTTTGTTGTTGTTGATCTGTTTTTTTAAGATAGGGTCGCATGCAGCTCAGGCTGGTATAGAACTGAATTGTAGTGGAGGCTAACCTTGGACTCTTGATCCTCCAGCCTCCACCTCTGAGGTGCTGGGATACAATCATTCACCACAATGCCTGCCTAGGTTTATCACTTAAATTAGAAGCTTTCACACATACTATAATACTGGGTATTATATACAGTGTATCCCCCTTATTTAGGAGAATGAGGTAGGAGGATTGTTTGAGCCTAGCATTTTGGGCCTATCCTAGGCAAAATAGAGAGACTTGTTTTAAAACAATATTATTTATCCATTTTGGTGTGCACACTTCAGAGGTAGACACAGGAGGATTAGGCCAGTGTTGGCTCCATTGTGAGTTCAAAGCCTGCCTGGGCTACCTGAGACCCTGTTTCAACAACAACTATCAAGGAACTCCAATCCCAAACAACAACAAACTCAAAACAAAGCCAAACAAACAAACAAACAAACAAACAAACAAATACTCTCAAAGCACAATGTGGTTCAAAAGAGATTTTATTATAGCTAAGGTACCGTTAGCTGCTATAACAGAATGCCTAGGTAGGCTCTGGATGACTTAAGTCAGTAACAACTTAGTTCTTTTTTTCATGTCATAGTTTGAATTAGTTGTTCACTGTGACATAATAAATTGCCCAAACTCAGAGCCTTAAAAACAACATAGTTTTTATCTACAGGTTTCTGTAGGCCAGATGCAGCTTAGCCCAGTGTACCTAGGCATGGTGTCTCACAAGGTGATGTCAAGGTGATGTCCAGGCTGCAGTCATCTCACAGCCTGGCTGGAGGAAGACTTGCTTCCATGCCTACCCATGTGGCTGTTGAGAAGACTCGGGTTCTCCGTGGCTATTGGGCAGTGAGATGAGTTTTGCCTCCTTCGTAGCAATGGTAGAGAGGGAGGGTGGGGGGCAGAGAGTCAGAAACTAAGGTGGAAGCCACTCTCCTACATTTTGTTCATTAGAGGTGGACCACCGAGTCTAGTCCGTATTCCAGGACTAGGAATGTGCTGTGAGGGATGCTGTTAGCAGTATCTTGCATGTAGACAAGGTCACCTCCGCTTCATTGTGGCATCTTCTTGCACAGAAGCAGCTTCAGTGAGGCATGATCTCCTGGGATACATTCTGTGGTTGTTTCTGTTAGAATTGTCCTGATCTGAGACCGCTTGATGTTAATTTTTAATCTGGGCTGTGCAAGCCCATGCACACACAGTCCTGAGTCTGTAGGAAGACTGGTTCATGTGCACAGCTTCATCTTCATGGGGATTTGCCTCCTTTCCTCTCCCTGGTATCTCAGCTATACACTGGCTTCCTTGTCATGAGCCTCTGGTGGTGATGGATAGCATTTTTTTTTCTAGTCTACATTATCATCAAAGGTTTATGAATGTTCTCATTTCTGCTTCCCATTTGGGCTTGACACAGGCCCAAAGCCTCACTCCGGCATTAGAGTAGGTGCTAAAACTTAAACCTTTGGTTGCTGAGACCAGTAGCCCCTGCCTCCAACCTTCTGCCTCCCCCAGGCTGTTTGCAGCATTGGCACACACAGTTCATATTCTGATTTTCCAGGCTCCTCTTTGCATTTGTCCCCTGGGGACTGATCTCGCTTTCTTGTGAGCTCAGCTATGCATATAAAACAACACTGGTTGTGTTTCATCCAATGTTGCGGACTGCTTTGAAATGGGAGGCGTTTCCAAAGGTTAGCTAAAACAAATAGCATCCTCCACATGTCCAGGATATTGCCTGGCCCCCAGCTGGACCCATCAACTCTAGCACGGACAATTTCCAATTAGATCCAGGCAGAGTATTTTCCTCTCTGGGTCTTGTGTGCTTGGAAACAGCTGTCGATTCTGACTCAGGCTGAAGTTAGGCTGAGGATCTCATTTCCCAAGAGGACTCCTTTAACTCTCCTGCAAGTGGGTATTGGGAGAAGTAGGGTGGAAGTCCATGTAGGGATAACAGGAGTATTCACAGTAAAATGTTATCGTTTGATAATCATAAATAGTATAGGGTCAGCTGGTATACCGTGTTCCTTGGAGTCTGTATTTACCTCTGGGTCTGTATTTCCTTGGGTCCTGGTTTTTGGTTGGGATCAAGTCACCTCTTGGTCAGTCCTATTGGAAGATAGGGACTGCTTATTCTACCTTTACCTGTTCCCTCTGTCTGCCTTGGATGGAGTTCATTCTGAGTATACCTGTGGGTGGGATTTTAAGGGCCTGGCAACCCCTGGGACAGAGAGGCCTCTCACTCTCAGTGGTCTTGTCAACGTGACCCAAGGCACTCTTGCTGCTGTTTATAATAGTAGCCAGTGTTTATTGAGCATCTACTGCATGCCTCATGCTTTACATACAGAAGAAGGCTGGAGGTAAATGCAGGGCAATGGGAGATTCAGAGATTTCTATCATCTCGGAGGCTCCAACAGCTTAAGCCCAGAATACCCAAAATACCAGGGTTAGCTCAGCTCTTCTATGCTCCAGGCAGAACTCTTTGGGCTGGATAGTTTCAGTGAGGAGTGCCTGAAGCCTAGGAATATCAGTTAGTTTAGCTCCCACATTTTGGGAGGTACCCTGGCACCTGCTGTCCATGATGCCTTGGAGGGGACGCCAGGTACAGGAATCATGGGAGAGCCATTGCTGAGAACTTAACTGCTACAGAATCTAGAACCTGCAGTGTTTGGACTTCTGCACACTGGTAATGAAAGGTGCCTTGGGAAAGGTCAAGGAAGAAGTCCCAAGAGTTCTGTGTCATTCCTTGGGTTTACAGGAGAGCCATTGAGTCTTCAGCACTTTTGGTACCAAGTATCCAGGCAGCAAAAGCAGAGAGTGGTTGTCTCTAGTTGAGGGCAACTTCCACAATCCAGGAGATTCTGATGACCAGCTAACTTTACATGGAACCCAAGAAATAAGGTGTTGCGATTCACTTTTACTGCCGGCCGGATGGGCATCCTTGGACAGTTTATCTGCTTCTCTGAGCCTTCATCTGTCCATTGGTAGATGGTGCTGGAGATGGCTCTTGTAGTCATGGCAGAGAGTCTGGTGAAATCTCCTATCGCAGAGGAGGCCAGGTTAGGGAAATACCAAGCTGCATTTTACCCAGGGACCATGCTACTCTTTTAGGTTTGTGACTGCAGATCACTGTGGTGTCATGAATCCTTCCAGGGAGATGTCGCCAAATGCCCTGGCTGTTGTCGTCCCCCTGGAATGTTGTTGAGAACCTCATCCATGACTCATCCAGTGGCCGCTGTACAACCATCAGCAGGGGGTTTGCTCTTGGGCTCAGTAATGGCAGTGTTGTAGTTCTTATGAGCACCTGGCTGGTGCTCACCAGGTAGCCCTGGGACATCCATATGCCACTGAGGTTCACACTGTGCTAGTATCTGCTCCAAATGCCTTATGTGTCTATATCAGTCCTCCCAGTAGTCCTAGTGCTGTTAGCACTCCCATTGGACAGGTAAGCAAACTGAGGCCCCCAGATCTTCATATTCCCAGGCTACACTTCCTGAGTCCAGGTGAGTCTACCCCATGGCTCACGTAGGAATCTCCTTACTTTGGCTGAGTGGAAGTCCACAGTCAAGTTCATATCCATGCAGAGTGATGTTTGGGCTTTGTACCTGTGCTGTGCTGTAGATGTATCCATGAAGGAGATGACAGGGCAATGGCCAATGGGTTAGAAGAGAACCATAGTTAGTAGGTATGTGTAGTGGGGAGAGGCTTGGGACGCTTGTAGGTTAATAACTTTGCTCCATCACCCATCAGTTCCCATCGTGCCTTTTGGCACAGGTCTCAACTATTGCTTTTCATCAGTTCATAGCCAAGCATGGTGATGAGCACATGTAATCCCAACACCAGGGAGACGGAGACAGGAGGATTGCTCTGAGTTCTGGTGCCAGCCTGAGTGACCATGGGCGTGGTCTTAGCAAACCAACAAAGCCATAATAAACAGTGCTCACTTCGGCAGTTTGCTGTGTACCCAGAAGCTGTCCTGGAGGGTGGGTATTTTAGTTCCTGGTTCCCTCTGCCAGGGTCACATGAGGGAAAGCTGAGGGACGGGACTAGGTGGAGGTCTGGTGTCTGGCATGCAGCATCCCTGAAGGGAGGTGTAGGTTGGAGTTTGTATGTTTAGAGGAAGAATGGATCAGAGCAGCCCCAAGGTAGGCCTGGGGAACATCCTGCCCTCAAATGGAGGAGAGTCCCACAAGTGCCTTAGGTGTTCTCCAAAGCAAAGCTTCTGATTGACCCCATACTATCCCAGTATCTCAATAAAGATCCTCCTGGTCCCCTTCCCAGCTCAGCGAGGAGTTCAACCAGCAGCTGGAGGCCGTGTGCGGGTCCGTGTTTGGGGAGCTTGAGTCCCAGGCCGTGGACGCCCTGGACCTGCCCGGCTGTTTCCGCATGCGGAGCCACAGCTACCTCCGGGCCATCCAGGCCGGCTGCTCTCAAGACGACGACTGCCTACCCCTCCTTGCTGCCCCTGCCTCTGTCTCAGGGAGGCCCGGCTCCTGTAAGTATGCTCTCTGTCTGCTTCTGGCTGCCAGTTGTGTAGATCACTTCTCTCTGGGTAGGATTAGGCGGGAAGTGGTCCTTGGCCATAGGGTCCTTTGTACCACGTGGGTGTGGCTGTGTGGGGATGATGAGCCACTATCTCCATCCTGCACCCCGCATCTCTCTTTGCAGCCTTCAACTTTAGAAAGGCCCCGCCCCCCATCCCGACGGGAAGCCAGGCCCCACCCCGCATCTCCATCACCGCCCAGAGCAGCACCGACTCTGCCCATGAGAGCTTCACCGCAGCAGAGGGCCCGGCCCGGCGCTGTAGCTCCGCGGACGGGCTGGACGGCCCGGCCATGGGCGCACGCACCCTCGAGTTGGCGCCGGTGCCACCTCGGGCCAGCCCCAAGCCCCCCACACTCATCATCAAGACTATCCCTGGCAGGGAGGAGCTGCGGAGCCTAGCGCGGCAGCGGAAGTGGCGGCCGTCCATTGGGGTGCAGGTACGGTTGGCAGACTCTGCCCTGAGTAGCTGGGAACACATGGAGGGAGATATCAAAAGGGACTTCTGCATATACAGACCTTTAAACAAACAACAAACAACTTCCCCTGAGCTGCAAGTAGACCCATCTTGGTCATTGATGGATGAGGCTGCCTCTAAACAGTCCATGGCCCTTTCTCTGGTACCATGCTCTTGGCAAGTGCTGAGTGACCGCAGTGGCTTCCATATTGATACTTCCACTCTCTTTTGTTTGGGACTTGCCAGCTAGCTTGGTGCATAGCCACCTCTAGCCGTTCTAGTCCTATGTGGATCGAGTGTTTCTTTGGCTAGCCACAGCTGTTGACTCCTCCATGCTGCCTCCAGGTGGAGACAATCTCAGACTCGGACACCGAGAACAGGAGCCGAAGAGAGTTTCACTCCATTGGCGTTCAGGTGGAAGAGGACAAGAGGTAGGTCACAGTGTGGCTCTCTCAGGTGTCACTGGGGTTTGGGGATGAAGGGGAGCCAGGCCTGTGTAAAGTGTAGTGTCTTCACGTGCTGTCTTCCTGGAGGTGAGAACATACCTGTGTGTGTGAGAGAGGGGGGGGGAGAGGGAGAGAGAGACAGAGAGAGAGGGAAAGAGAGGGAGAGAGAGAGACAGAGACAGACAGAGAGAGGGAGAGAGAGAGACAGAGAGAGAGAGAGAGAGAGAGAGAGAGAGAGAGAGAGAGAGAGGCACCAGTGTTGAAGATTTTCACCTTCCACCATGATTTGTGGGAATCAAACTAAGGTTGTGACAAGAGCTTTTGTCCACGGAGACATCTCACCTTGCTGTCTTGTTTCCCAATGGCCCGGCGCTCACCTATTAGAGACTAAACTGGCTGGCAGGAATACTCCTGCCTCTGCCTTCCCAGCGCTGGGGTTACAAGTACATGTCACCATACCTGGCTTTTCCACATGGGCTCTGGGGGTAAAACTGAGGTCCTAATGCTTGCCTGAGAAGTGCTTTCCCACTGAAAGCACTTTTCATGCCTTTTCACTGGGGAGTCCGAGTAGACATGGTTGTGTTGCCACTGTAGCCATCAACTCTACACTGAGTGCTTGAACTCCTGCCACTCCAGGTGGTCAGAGACTGCAGGAGAGATGCAGTGGCCAGGGGAGGGAAGGGGCGGTTCAGGGGGAGGTTATAGGTAGGTGCAGAGCAGGCCTCCAGAAATTGCCCTTTAACAGGGGAGATAGCAGGATTCTGCCGGTCCCTTGTTACATCCTGTGGTGTGCCAGTGTATGAGCTCAAAAGAAACAAACAAACAGGAAGATTGCCTCTCGTGGGTCCCTGGCAGTTATAACACTCCTCCTCACTTGGCTCGCACAAGCATTTAACCAGTAGGGGGTACCTATTATGTGCCCGAATTGGTGGTGAATCAGAGATACTAGAATTGCCAGCAGCCACTATTCTGGCATTAGGTGGCCTCTGAAACATTGCTTCCTTAATTTCCAACTGAAGAATTAACATTGTGAGCCCTGGAGGGAGTCCTGGAAAGAGCCCTCTCTGCTTTGGGAAGCCTGTAGGAAGACACTTTCACTAATGACCAGGTGGCAATGCCACAGTGGCCCTATGTGTCCTCTAGGCTGCAGTGACACCAGGCTGGCAGCCTGAGTATGGTGGCAGGGAACCTTCTTGGCAAGGGCTCTGAGGGTTTTCATGGCAACTGAAGTCATTAAGGCCATATCCATGACAGGAATGACACTAGAGCCTGTGTAGCAGCCCCTTAGAAATATTTCCAGACACCATCTCTGAGCTTTCCAACCCTCCCAGGGTTATCACAGTCTCTGGGAACTCCTGGGGTGGCCATGTTTGAGTGTCTGGTCAAGTCTTGGGGTACCTGGGGGGAGTCACTGTTTCTGTTCACCCTTCCTACTGTAGCTCCGTGAGGTACCATATGTTCCTGAGATGTTAGGATGACAAAAAACTGCCCAGTTGCCTGGCCTATTCCTGCAGCTGCTGTCTTCCAAACCCTTAATATGCCACAGAAATTACAGAACAGTGGCACTGCATGGCAAAGTCCATTGGCAAACCATGGTTTGAATTCTTACTCCTTTGAGAAGGAGTAAGAGTCGTGGGTGGATACAGCTCCCACCCTCCTTTGTGACTTCCATGCTTTCCCTAAACCAACCCGCAAATCTTCACTGGTTCCCTGGAAGGCTTTTTGACTCCTCACTCAGATAGGTTGCTATTGGGAGGGTGGTACTCCATTCCTCCAAACAAGCCGGACTGGAAACCTGCAAATGGTGCAGCGGGCCTTTGATGAGCACACCGCCACCCAGCCATTCACTGACGATGTCAGTCAGCAGATAATTACTGAGCATTTGGTATGTGACAGCTCCTGGGCTGTGTATCAAATGCTTTGGGAACTGTCAGAGATAAGGCTTTTACCTCATAGAACTTATGGGCTAGAGGGAAATCAAGACAGCGTATAAATAATCCACGATTAAAAGCAGTGTTCTGTGTAACGGTCTACTAAATGAAGAGGGGATAAAGTGACCTTAGAGTAGGCAGGTGAGGCGCACACAGGGGTGGTGTTGGGGCAAGCGTTTGGGGGGAGGGGTAGTGTGGAGGGAGTGGGCAGTGCTGAGAGCTGGAGAACGCTGGGGCCAGGTTGTGCAGGGCATAGGCTAAAAGAACTGGGCTCTAATTATACGTAATGAGTAGCTATTAAAAGGTTAAAGGAACAGCGTGACATGCTTTAATTTATGTTTACAAAAGAGCATTAAGTACTGAATGGAGGTTTTTCTTTTCTTTTTTTAAAGATCGGGTCTCACGTATCCCTAGCTGGCCTAGAGCTCACTTACGTAGCTGAGGCTGACCCTAAGCTCCTCGCCCCCCTGCCTCCAATTCCCAATTTCTGGAATTACAGGAGTGTGCCACCAGGTCATGTCTGGCACCAGATGGAGAATGAGTCTGAGGGAAGAAATAGTAGAAATGGAGCTAACCAGGGTGATTTTCATGATGCAGAAGGAGGGTGGTGGGTGGTGTTTTGAACTCCGGTGGCTGTTACAACAGACCTTTCTCCTATGGCGTTTATCATTGGCCAGCAATAGTACATTCCAGCTGTTAAGCTCTGGATATTGATTTTGTATTCAGCAATCTTGCTGGTCCCTTATCAAGTCCCAGGTTATCTGGTAACCATGATGGATTTTCTATATAGTTAATTAATTTCTTCAAGTGAGGATATTTCTTTCAAATCTGTATTTTAAATATTATGTTTTTCTTTGCTAGATGTGATGATGAATACCTTTAATCCCAGCATTTTGGAGGCAGATCCTACCTTTGTGAGTTCAAGGCCAGCCTAATCTACGTAGTGAGTTCCAAATCAGGCAGGGGTACATAGTAAGACATTGCTTTAAATTTTTTTCTTACAATAATACATCGAATTATATACCCTGTTGAGTGATAGTGGACTCAGCCCATTCCTGATTTATTTGTGTGTAAGTGTTTGCATGCATGTATACATTCCCACTATACAGTGCCTTTGTGGCAGTCAGAGGATAACTTGTGAGAGTTGGTTCTCTTCCTCCATGTTGTGGGTCACAGAGACGAAATGTCAGGCTCAACAGAAAGAGCCTTTACCTGCTGAGCCATCTCACTGGGCCTGAGATACACTTTATTTATTTTTATTTTATGTGTCTGGTATTTTGCCTGCTTGTGTATCTGTGTACCACATGTATGCAGGACCCCTAAAGGCCAGAAGAGGGCATTGGGTCCCTAGAACTATAGTTACAAATGGTTGTGACCTGCCATGTGGGTGCTGAAAATCAAACCTGGGTTCTCTGGAAGAGCAGCCAGTGCTCTTAACCACTCAGCCATCTTTCCAGCCCCCAAGATAGACTTCTAAAGAATACATTTGTAACAATTCCACCCCCTCCCCCAGACAGGGTTTCTCTATGTAGCTTTGGACATTTGTAACAAATTTTGATGAGTATCATTTTTGTTCTTTTATGAATTCTCTTCTATTCCTGCTCTGTTAAGGGTTTTTAAAAATGAAAACCCTTGGGCTAGAGAGATGATTCAGGTGTTCAGAGCACTTGTTAATTTTGTAGAGGATCTAGGTTCTATTCCCTGCACTTATGTGACACAGCTCTCAACTGTCTGTACCTTAAGGTTCAGTGCCCTCTCCTGACCTCTGGGGGCACCAGGCATATTCAAGTAAACACTCATAAACATGAAATAAAATAAACAATTATTGAAAGAAGGAAAAAAGCCAGTTGGTGGTGGCACACACCTTTTTGTTTGTTTGTTTTTTGAGACAGGGTTTCTCTGTTTAGCCCTGGCTGTCCTGGAATTCACTCTGTAGATCAGGCTGGCAGAGACAGGCAGATCTTGAGTTCGAGGCCAGCCTGATTTACAAAGCTAGTTCCAGGACAGCCAGGGCTACACAGAGAAACCCTGTCTTGGAAGAAGAAAGAAAGAAAGAAAGAAAGAAAGAAAGAAAGAAAGAAAGAAGGGAGGGAGGGATGGAAGGAAGGAAGGAAGAAAGAGAAAAACCTCTATTCCCTTCCTCCTTTTTTTTTTTTTTTCCTGGTTCTGGAACGAAAATGCCTTTGCACAAGCTAGGCAATAGGTCTACCACCAAACTACATCTTTATCTTTTTTTAAAAAAAATATAAGATCCTAGTTGAATTTGATTGAATGTTGGGAGTCTACTGAAATGATCTTGGACTTGATTTTTCCATGTGGAATGTGATAAAGTATGTGGATAAATTTTCCACGTTGGTCTAGTCTTTCAGACTTGGGATAACTGCTTGATTTTATTGTGTGCTTAGATTAAATTTGGCTTTAATGGGACCTCAGTAGTGTCATAAGCAAGTGTATTTATCACTTAAAAAAAGCTAGCCTCGACATAGGTAATGTAGTGTCAGGACCCTATACTCCTTCTCATCTGTTGCTCTTCTACCTTCATGTATTATTTCATATACAAAAAATTTGATGTTCAAAAACTATACTTACCACATCTATCTTCTTAGCAATTGGGAGGAGGATGATACTGTCTTCTTTTATAAGAGACTTCCTGAAAATTGCAGCACCTTTAACTATATTATATTTGTTGTAACTGTATCACATGGAGTCACCTAGCTGCAAGGGAGGCTGTGAAGTATTGTCTGAAACCCAGGCAGCAGTGTACAAGACATGAAGCACACAGCTAACAATCAGATGCTTAGCTGTTTTCTTCTTTTTATTACTTTCTTTCTTTTCTTTTTGGAGACAGGGTTTCTCTGTGTAACAGTCCTGGCTGTCCTGAAACTTGCTCTGTAGACCTGGCTGGTCTCAAACTTAAAGGTATCTGCCTGCCTTTGCTTCTCTGAGTGCTGGGCTTAAAGGCTGCCTTAAAAACAGTTTTAAAAGCCAGTCTTGCTATGTTATTTTTTATATAATTATATTTTTGACTAGTTATTGCTTAAAGATTTTAACATGTGTTCATAAACAATATTGGCCCATAATTTTTTGACACGATCTCTTTTTTATTTTTATTTTTTTATTTTTTGGTTTTTCGACACAGGGTTTCTCTGTGTAGCTTTGGAACCTATCCTGGCACTCACTCTGTAGACCAGGCTGGCCTCGAACTCATAGAGATCTGCCTGGCTCTGCCTCCCGAGTGCTGGGATTAAGGGCATGCGCCACCAACGCCTGGCATGACACGATCTCTTGTAGCCCAGGTTGGCCTTCAACTCTGATCTTCTTGCCTCTATCTCCCAAGTGCTAGGATTATAGCGGTGTGTCACTATACTTGTGCCATAATTTTGTTTCGGTTGTTACTCAGTTTAGATATTATGCTCATGCTAGACTTCTTTTTTTATTTTAATTGTATGTGCATTGTAGACTTCTTTTTTTATTTTAATTGTATGTGCATTGGTATTTTGCATGCATTTATGTCTGTGTGAAGGTGTCAGAAGCCCTGGGAACTGGAGTTTCAGACAGGTGAGAGCTGCCATGTGGGTTCTGGGAATTGAACCTGGGTCCTCCTGAACTATCTCTCTAGTCCTCATGCTAGACTTATAACGTGAGTCTGATAGCTTTCTCTCCTTGTGTTCTTAGAAACAGTTTTACAAAGCAGAGATGATCTTTTCCCTAAGAGTTAGCAAAGGTCGCCTTATAAAACTTTCTAGTCTAGTGCCTTTTGGGGAGTGGAGACATTTTAAAACTATCTTTAGTTTATTTAGTGGTTATTCATCTCTTCTGGCTTTATTTTTTTCTTCTCAGTCAGTATTTTTAAACCATTGTATAAAAATGGGCAATTTACAAAATGTGTTGCACAAAATATCCTTTTTCTTGCTATTGTAGTGCTGTAATGTTCATTCTTTCTCTTTTTTTTTTCATTCCTAATACCATGTTGTCTTAGTCACTGTTCTATTGCTGAGAAGAGACACCATGATCAAGGCAATTTATAAGAAAGGCATTTAATTGTGGGCTTGCTTACAGTTTCAGAGGAGGGTTAGTCTATGAGCATCATGGTAGGGAGCATGGAGGCAGGCAGGCATACTGGAAATTTACATTTTGATCCAAAGGCAGCAGACAGAGAGGGGCGTTGGAACCCATGGGGCTAGAGTTATAGATGGTTGTGAACTGCCCTTTGGGTGCTGGGAATTGAATCTGGGTCCTTTGGAAAAGCAGCCAGTGCCCTTCAACACCGAGCCATATCTTTAACCCAATTTCTTAGATTATTGAGACATTCTACATCATGCATACATATAATAGATGTATATATATATATATATATATATATGTGAGTGTGATGTATCTCATATATGATTAGACTTATAAATTATAATTTCCAGATAGATGTTTATCTTCCATTTTCTTGTTATGTTTAATTCACAGTTCAGGCATAGAGGTGTATAAAAGTATCTCACACAGGCTGGGCATGGTAGCGATCAGGAAGCAATGCCATACAGATCTCTGTGAGTCAGAGGCCGGCTTGGTTTACATAGCCAGATCTAGGCCACCCTGGGCTACATAGTGTGAGCCTGTCTCAAAAAGAAAGAAAAGCAGATTCACAGAAGTACACCAGGAATTTGAAGCCAGCCTAGAAAACAGTGAGACCCTGTACTTAAAAAGAAAGGGACAAAAAGGCAGAGGCAGGGGGATTTCTGTGAGTTTGAGGGCAGCCTCTTCTTCACAGCAAGTCCCAGGCCATCCAGAGTTACATAGTGAGACATCGTCTCAACATAAAATTGATAATATGTACCCTCATTTTTTTCTAGGAGCACAATTAGTCAGTAGTTCCCTGTAAACAGAACAGGAACCTTGGAATACTTTATTCCATGGAGCTTTTTTGGAGGGTGGCCATTCTGAGACAGGGTTAGCCTCAAACACATGCTGATCCTCTTGTCTCAGTCTCCCATCTGCTGGGATGATAGGCATGCTTACCAAGCCACCTTAATTCCCTCTTCCTACCCTGCATATATGCTTATGTAGCGTTTTAATTATGCCTCTTCAAAGGGCTGTGCTAAGCCAGCTGTTATGCCCTTTGTGGTCTAATCGTGTAGATTTACAAACATGCCCGAATGGCGTGTGTGTGCAGCCTGTTACTGCCCACTCCTTCCTTGGGTACTCCATTTCCTCCTCGATGGGGTACAACTTGAGCTTTAGATCCATTTGGAAATTAATATCTCAGCTTGAAGTTTCTGTGTTTCCCTGGTAGAACACACTGGAGCCCCACACAAAACAGCTTCTATGTTCTGATTTCCCAGCATCCTCCTTCCAGGCTGCGTTCCTGAAACACCAACATG